>NW_027252571.1:300000-429456 GCF_044704955.1 Pristiophorus japonicus | reverse complement strand
CTCACTCTCTCTCTCTCTCTCTCTTTCTCTGTCTCTCTCACTCTCTCTCTGTCTCTCTCTCTCTCTCTCTGTCTGTCTCTTTCTCCCCCTCTCTCTCTCTGTTTCTCTGTCTCTCTCTCCCCCTCTCTCTCTCTCTGTCTCTCTCTCTCTCTGTTTCCCTCTCTCTGTCTCTCTCTCTCTCTGTCTCTCTCCCCCTCTCTCTCTCTCTTTCTGTCTGTCTCTCTCTCTCTGTCTCTGTGTCTCTTTCTCTCCCTCTCTCTCACTCCCTCTCTCCCTGTCTCGCTCTCCCCCCCCTCTCTCTCTCCGTGTGTGTCTCTCTCTCTGTTTCCCTCTCTCTCCCTCTGACTCTTTCTCTGTCTCTCTCTCTCTCTGTCCCTGTCTCTCTCTCTCTGTCTCTCTGTCTCTCTCTCTCTCTCTCTGTCTGAAAATCTGTCTCTCTGTTGCTCTCTCTCTCTCCCTCTCCTCTCTCTCTCTCTGTCACTGTCTCCCTCTTTCTCTCTCTGTCTCCCTCTCCCCTCTCTCTCTCTGTTGCTCTCTCTCTCTCTCCCTCTCCCTCTCCCTCTCTCTCTCTCTGTCACTGTCTCCCTCTCTCTTTCTCTCTCTGTCTCCCTCTCCCTCTCTCTCTCTGCCTCCCCCTCTCGCTGTCTCCCTCTCTCCTCTCTCTCTGTTGCTCTCTCTCTCTCTCTCCCTCTCCTTCTCTCTTTCTCTCTCTGTCTCCCTCTCCCTCTCTCTCCCTTTCTCCCTTTCCCTCTCCCTTTCTCCCTCTCCCTCTCCCGCTCTCTCCCTCTCCCTCTCTCTCCCTCTCCCTCTCCCTCTCTCTCCCTCTCCTTCTCTCTTTCTCTCTCTGTCTCCCTCTCCCTCTCTCTCTGTTGTTCTCTCTCTCTCTCCCTCTTTCTCTCTCTGTCTCCCTCTCCCTCCCTCTCTGTTGCTCTCTCTCCCTCTCCCTCTCCCTCTCTCTCCCTCTCCTTCTCTCTTTCTCTCTCTGTCTCCCTCTCCCTCTCTCTCTGTTGTTCTCTCTCTCTCTCCCTCTTTCTTTCTCTGTCTCCCTCTCCCTCCCTCTCTGTTGCTCTCTCTCCCTCTCCCTCTCTCTCCCTCTCTCTCTCCCTTTCCCTCTCTCCCTCTCCCCCTGAGTGTATTGATGATGAATTCTCGCAGTATTCTCACAGCTCTGCCCATTGGATGTTTCAGGAAGGTATAAGTGCACAGTGTCTCGACACTGGGTGAACAACGATGTGGGAGAGACCATCCCGTACTGTGCCCCAGGTAAGGCCCCGCTGGCTGTTGGACTCTCGAGGTGCCCCAGGGTACATGGTCCCTGATACATGGACCCTTGCTCCCAACCTGCCATACTTGCAGTTTCTGGGTCAATATAGTCTGGTCCCTCAATCCATCCCTCCCTCCCTCCCTCCCTCCGTCCCTCTCTCCCTCCATTCCTCCCTCCATCCACCCATCCCTCCATCCCTCCCTCCCTCCCTCTGTCCCTCTCTCCACTCCTCCCTCCGTCCCTCTCTCCCTCCATTCCTCCCTCCATCCACCCATCCATCCCTCCCTCCTTCCCTCCTCCCTATCTCCCTCCCTCCTTCCATGACCCCTTCCCTCTCTTCCTCCCTCCATTATTCTCTCGCTCCCTCCCTCCTTCCCTCTCTCACTCCTCACTCCCTCCCTCTCTCCCTCTTTCACCCCTTCCCTCCCTCCCTCTCTCCCTCCTTCCCTCCTCCCTATCTCCCTCCCTCCTTCCCTCTCTCACTCCTCACTCCCTCCCTCTCTCCCTCTTTCGCCCCCTCCTTCCCTCCCTCCCTCTCTCCCTCCTTCCCTCCTCCCTATCTCCCTCCCTCCTTGCATCCCTCCTTCCCTCTCTTCCTCCCTCCATTATTCCCTCCCTCCCTCCCTCCCTCTCTCGCTCCCTCACTCCCTCCCTTCCTCTCTCGCTCCCTCCCTCTCTTCCTTCTTCCCTCCTTCCCTCCTCCCTATCACCCTCCCTCCTTGCATCCCTCCTTCCCTCTCTTCCTCCCTCCATTATTCCCTCCCTCCCTCCCTCTCTCGCTCCCTCACTCCCTCCCTCCCTCTCTCGCTCCCTCCCTCTCTTCCTTCTTCCCTCCCTCCCTCTCTCCCTCCCAACCTCTCTCTCCTTCCTTTCCTCCATCCCATCCTCCCTCCCTCCTTCCCTCCCTCTCTTCCTCGTTCCCACCCTCCCGCTCCCTCCCTCCCTCCTTCACTCCTTCCCTCTCTCCCTAATTCTCTCCATCCCTCCCTCCCTCTCTCCCTTCTTCACTCCCTTCACTCCTTCCCTCTCTCCCTAATTCTCTCCCTCCCTCCCGCCCTCTCTCCCTCTCTCCCTCCTTCACTCCTTCCCTCTCTCCCTAATTCTCTCCATCCCTCCCTCCCTCTCTCCCTTCTTCACTCCCTTCACTCCTTCCCTCTCTCCCTAATTCTCTCCCTCCCTCCCGCCCTCTCTCCCTCTCTCCCTCCTTCACTCCTTCCCTCTCTCCCTAATTCTCTCTCTCCCTCCCTCCCTCCCTCCTTGGCCCCTTTATCGCTCCCCCTTTTATTGTAATTCAGTTGTTAACCGGAACAGGGACATGATGATTTGCCTAACTGGTCCACTCTAGTATCTCCGTCCTCAACTTTACAGCACCTTCACTGACCTTGTGTCCCATTTCACGCCGATGAATTTGAGCCCAGTCCTTCTCTGCTCTAAGGTTTGCAGAAGACACAGTTACAAACCTCTTTGCATGTACAATATTCCCGAATTTCACTCCTGAAAGGTCTGGCTCTAATTGTTAGTCTATGCTCCCAAGTACTAGACTCCCCAACCAGTAGAAATAGTTTATCTCTGTCTCTGTCTACCCTATCTGTTCCCCTAACTATCTTCATACCTTCTACATTCCAGGGAGTAAAAGGTCAAAAAAAAAAGGTTCCCGAATGTCGCCTCTGTTTTTTTGGCGGTTATCTTCAATCTGTGTCCTTTTGGTTACGGACCCACCTCCCGCTGGAAACAGATTGTCCCTCTCTACTCCGGCAAAACCCTTCATCATTTTCAACATCTCAATTAAATCTCCCCTTAGCCGTCTCTGCTCCAAGGTCAACAACCCCAGCGTCTCTGGTCTCCCCACATCATTGAAGTTCCTCATCCCTTGGTAACCATTCACGTCAACCTCCTCCTGAACCTTCTCTGCTCTACGTAGAAACACAGAAAATAGGTGCAGGAGTAGGCCATTCGGCCCTTCGAGCCTGCACCGCCATTCAATAAGATCATGGCTGATCATTCACCTCAGTACCCCTTTCCTGCTTTCTCTCCATACCCCTTGATCCCTTTAGCCGTAAGGGCCACATCTAACTCCAACGAATATATCCAACGAACTGGCCTCAACAACTCTCTGCGGTAGAGAATTCCACAGGTTCACCACTCTCTGAGTGAAGAAGTTTCTCCTCATCTCGGTCCTAAATGGCTTACCCCTTATCCTTAGACTGTGACCCCTGGTTCTGGACTTCCCCAACATCGGGAACATTCTTCCTGCATCTAACCCTGTCCAATCCCCGTCAGAATTTTATATGTTTCTGTGAGATCCCCTCTCATTCTTCTAAATTCCAGTGAATATAAGCTTAATCGATCCAGTCTTTCTTCATATGTCAGTCCTGCCATCCCAGGAATCAGTCTGGTGAACCTTCGCTGCACTCCCTCAATAGCAAGAATGTCCTTCCTCAGATTAGGAGACCAAAACTGAACACAATACGCAAGGTGTGGCCTCACCAAGGCCCTGTACAACTGTAGTAAGGCCTCCCTGCTCCTATACACAAATCCTCTCGCTATGAAGGCCAACATGCCATTTGCCTTCTTCACCGCCTGCTGTACCTGCATGTCAACTTTCAATGACTGATGTAACATGACATCCAGGTCTCGTTGCACCTCCCCTTTTCCTAATCTGTCACCATTCAGATAATATTCTGCCTTCCTGTTTTTACCACGAAAGTGGATAACCTCACATTTATCCACATTTTACTGCATCTGCCATGCATTTGCCCACTCACCTAACCTGTCCAAGTCACCCTGCAGCCTCTTAGCATCCTCCTCACAGCTCACACCGCCACCCAGCTTAGTGTCATCTGCAAACTTGGAGATATTACATTCAATTACTTCGTCTAAATCATTGTAAAGAGCTGGGGTCCCAGCACTGAGCCCTGCGGTACCCCACTAGTCACTGCCTGCCATTCTGAAAAGGACCCGTTTATCCCGACTCTCTGCTTCCTGTCTGCCAACCAGTTCTCTATCCACGTCAGCACATTACCCCCAATACCATGTGCTTTAATTTTGCACATCAATCTCTTGTGTGGGACCTTGTCAAAAGCTTTTTGAAAGTCCAAATACACCACATCCACTGGTTCTCCCTTGTCCACTCTATTAGTTACATCCTCAAAAAATTCCAGAAGATTTGTCAACCATTCAGGTCAATCTCCGTGTAACCTTCTCAGCTCCAAGAAGGACAACCTGAGCCTCCGAGATCTCGGTGCTCCTCTGATTCTGCCCCCTTGAACACCCCCGATTTTAATCGTTCCACCATCAACGTCCGTGACTTCACGTACCCCTGGCCTAAGCTCTGGAATCACCTCCCTAATTATTACTGGGGGAGGGTGCGAGTTTAGGTGGGGTAGAGGAACAAAGGGATCTCGGAGAACAAACACACAAATCGCTAAAGGTTGCGACAGAGGTTAGCAAGGCCATCAAAAAAGCAAACCAAGAACTAGGGTTTATTTCTCGAGGTATAGAATTGAAAAGTAGGGAAGTTATGCTAAACCTGTCTCGAACCTTGGGTAGACCACACTTGGAGCACTGCGTGCAGTTCTGGTCGCCGTATTATAAGAAGGATATAGAGGCGCTGGAGAGGGTGTGGAGAAGATTTACAAGGATGATACCAGAAATGCGAGGGTGTACATATCAGGAAAGGATGAACAGGCTGGGTCTTATGAAAGGGTGACCTAATAGAGGTCTTTAAAATGAGGAAAGGTTTTGATCGAGTGGCTACAGAGAGAATGTTTCCACTTGTGGGGAAGAGCATAACCAGAGGCCATCAATATAAGATAGTCACCAAAAAAATCCAATAGGGGAATTCAGGAGAAACATCTTCACCCAGAGAGTGGTGAGAACGTGAACTGTCTCACCTCCTGACTCCCTCATCAGAACATAAGAAATAGGGGGCAGGGGCAGGCCATTCGGCCCCTCGAGCCTGCTCCGCCATTTATCAGATCATGGCTGATCCGATCATGGACTCAGCTCCACTTCCCCGCCTGCTCCCCATAACCCTTCACTCCCTTATCGCTCAAAAATCTGTCTATCTCCGCCTTGAATATATTCAATGACCCAGCCTCCACAGCTCTCTGGGGCAGAGAATTCCACAGATTTACAATCCTCTGAGAGGAGAAATTCCTCCTCATCTCAGTTTTAAATGGGCGGCCCCTTATTCTAAGACCATGCCCCCTAGTTCTAGTCTCCCCCATCAGTGGAAACATCCTCTCTGCATCCACCTTGTCGAGCCCCCTCATAATCTGATACGTTTCGATAAGATCACCTCTCATTCTTATGAACTTCAAATGAGTAGAGGCCCAACCTACTCAACCTTTCCTCATAAGTCAACCCCCTCATCTCCGGAATCAACCGAGTGAACCTTCTCTGAACTGCCACCAAAGCAAGTGTATCCTTTCGTAAATCTGGAAACCAAAACTGCACGCAGTACTCCAGGTGTGGCCTCACCAATACCCTGTATAACTGGAGCAAGACTTCCCTGCTTTTATACTCCATCCCCTTTGCAGTAAAGGCCAAGATACCATTGGCCTTCCTGATCACTTGCTGTACCTGCATACTAACCTTTTGTGTTTCATGCACAAGTACCCCCAGGTCCCGCTGTACTGCAGCACTTTGCAATCTTTCTCCATTTAAATAACAACTTGCTCTTTGATTTTTTTCTGCCAAAGTGCATGACCTCACACTTTCCAACATTATATTCCATCTGCCAAATTTTTGCCCACTCACTGAGCCTGTCTATGTCCTTTTGCAGATTTTTTGTGTCCTCCTCACACATTGCTTTTCCTCCCATCTTTGTATCGTCAGCAAACTTGGCTACGTGACACTCAGTCCCTTCTTCCAAGTCGTTAATATAGATTGTAAATAGTTGGGGTCCCAGCACTGATCCCTGCGGCACCCCACTAGTTACTGATTGCCAACCCGAGAATGAACCATTTATCCCGACTCTCTGTTTTCTGTTCGTTAGCCAATCCTCTATCCATGCTAATATATTACCCCCAACCCCGTGAAATTTTATCTTGTGCAGTAACCTTTTATGTGGCAACTTGTCAAATGTCTTCTGGAAATCCAAATACACCACATCTACTGGTTCCCCCTTATCCACCCTGTTCGTTACATCCTCAAAGAATTCCAGCAAATTTGTCAAACATGACTTCCCCTTCATAAATCCATGCTGACTCTGCCTGACCGAATTTTGCTTTTCCAAATGTCCTGCTGCTGTTTCTTTAATAATGGACTCCAACATCTTCCCAACCACAGATGTTGGACTAACTGGTCTGTAGTTTCCTGCTTTTTGTCTGCCTCATAAGTCAACCCTCTCATCTCTAGAATCAACCGAGTGAACCTTCTCTGAACTGCCTCCAATGCAAGTATATCCTTCCTTAAATACGGAGACCAAAACTGCACGCAGTACTCCAGGTGTGGCCTCACCAATACCCTGTACAGTTGTAGCAGGTCTTCTCTGCTTTTATACTCCATCCCCTTTGCAATAAAGGCCAACATTACATTGGCCTTCTTGATCACTTGCTGTACCTGCATACTAACTTTTTGTGTTTCATGCACAAGGACCCCCAGGTCCCGCTGTACTGCAGCACTTTGCAATTTTTCTCCATTTAAATAATAATTTGCTTTTCTATTATTTCTGCCAAAGTGGATCATTGATATATACCACAAAATGCAAGGGACCCAGTACTGTGCCCTGCAGATCCCCACAGAAAACAGCCTTCAACCATTACCATTTGCTTTCTGCCTCAGCCAATTTTGGATCCAACTTGCCACTTTGCCCTGGATCCCATGGGCTTTTACTTTCATGACCAGTCCACTATGTGGGACCTTATCGAAAGCCTTGCTAAAATCTATATATACTACATCTGGTGCACTGCCCTCATCGAGCCTCTTTGTTACCTCCTCCAAAAAGTGAATCAAGTTAGTCAGGCACAACCTTCCCTTAACAAATCCATGCTGACTGTCCTTGATTAATCCATGTCTTTCCAAATGAAGATTTATCCTGTCCCTCAGGATTTTTCCCAATAATTTTCCCGCCACGGAGGTTAGGCCGACTGGCCTGTAACTACTCGACCTTTCCTATTCTCCCTTTTTAAACAAAGGTACAATATTAACAGTCCTCCAGTCCTCTGTAGCCAGAGAGGATTGGAAAATGATGGTCAGAGCCTCTGCTATTTCCTCTTTTGCTTCGCTTAACTGTCTGGGATACATTTCATCCGGGCCTGGGGATTTATCCACTGTCAAAGCTGTTAAGCCCCTTAATACTTCCGATGTTCATCTCGTCTAATATTTCACACTCCTCCTCCCTCATTGCAAAGTCTGCATCGCCCCTTCTCCTTTGTGAAAACAGATGCAAAGTATTCATTAAGAATCATACCCGCATCTTCTGCCCCCCCCCCACACAGATTTCCTTTATGGTCTCGAATAGATCCCACTCTTCCTCTGGTTGTCCTCTTGCTCTTAATGTAATTATAAAATAAATACATGACCAGTCTGCCCTCTGGGAGCTTATCAAAAGCCGTGCTAAAATCTCGATATACCACATCGGGCGCACTGCCCTCATCGAGCCTCCTTTGTTACCTCCTCCAAAAGTTCACTCAAGTGAGTCAGACACGATCTTCCCGCAACAAATCTGCCCTGCTCTTGTATTCCACGCCGATAAATGCTCTCCCGGTTTTTCAGTTTGCGGGAAGCCTGAGAATTCGGTGACCAGCGGGGCGACTGGGCGGATCTTCGGTGGTCTGAAGGCGCCTGCTGGCAGCTTCCCCTGGCAGGTCTACCTGCACTCCCCCCAAGGATATCGGGCGGGCGCGATCCTGATCGACCACCGGTGGGTGATGACGGCAGCCCATGTGTTCTACCCCAAGGGGGAGCAGCGTCCGACGCAGGAGAAGATGCTGAGCTTCAAGGTCTTCATGGGGGACAACGACTTGGAGGACCTGATAAACATGTCGCCGGTGTCGATGAAGCGAGTCTACCTTCACCCGGGCTTCAGCGGTGACTCAGCCCAGTACCGCGATGACCTGGCGCTGATTGAGCTGCGGTGGCCGGTTCGGTTGACGGCAGACGTGGCTCCAATCTGCCTGCCCCCGGCCGGCTTGCCGGCCCTGTACCGCCCGGGCTTGCTGGGCTACGTGGCGGGCTGGGGGGTGACCCAGGACCGCCTGCTCCTGAACCAGCTGCACTACGTGGGCCTGCCCATGGCGGACCAGGACAGGTGCGCCGCCTCCCTGCGGCGAGCGCAGGGAGGCGGTGCTGGGGCGGGAGGCGAGGATCTGGTGCTGACAGCGGGCATGTTCTGCGCCGGCACGGGGCTGGGCGAGACCGACTCCTGCCAGGGCGACAGCGGCGGGGCCTATGCCGTCCACCGGCGGGACGAGGACACGTGGTACGTGACGGGCATCGTCTCCTGGGGGCTGGGCTGCGGGCGCAACGCCACGTACGGGGTCTACACCAGGGTGACGCAGTACCTCCAGTGGATCAATCGCACCATGGCCAGCGGAGATCCTCCCCACCCCCTGCCGTAACGCGCGCGCGCGGGCTCACGGGCCTTCGGGGCACGCAGCGCTGACGAGCATCTCAGCCACTCGCCGCGCTTGTCCGCGGGGCTAAATAAAACCCCGCTCCGCTGGGCCCAGCTCATCCACCGCCCGGTATGCAGCCGTGGGCCCAGTGCATGAACTGGTAATGTGTAACGTGATTGTTAAACCTTTCGCCAATAAACCAACTCGCTCTTAAAAGCAACGTGTAGCTTGTCAATTCTTAAGCAAAGTGCATGAGACACAAAAGGTTAGTCTGCAGGTACAGCAAGTGATCAGGAAGGCCAATGGTATCTTGGCCTTTTTTTGCAAAGGGGATGGAGTATAAAAGCAGGGAAGTCTTGCTCCAGTTATACAGGGTATTGGTGAGGCCACACCTGGAGTACGACGTGCAGTTTTGGTCTCCGTGTTTACGAAAGGAGATACTTGCTTTGGAGGCAGTTCAGAGAAGGTTCACTCGGTTGGTTCCGGGGATGAGGGGGTTGACTTATGAGGAAAGGTTGAGGAGGTTGGGCCTCTACTCATTGGAATTCAGAAGAATGAGAGGTGATCTTATGGAAACGTATCAGATTATGAGGGGGCTCGACAAGGTGGATGCAGAGAGGATGTTCCCACTGATGGGGGAGACTAGAACTAGGGGGCATGGTCTTAGAATAAGGGGCCGCCCATTTAAAACTGAGATGAGGAGGAATTTCTTCTCTCAGAGGGTTGTAAATCTGTGGAATTCGCTGCCTCAGAGAGCTGTGGGAGCCGGGACATTGAATATATTTAAGACAGAGATTGACAGTTTCTTAAATGCTGAGGGGTTATGGGGAGCGGGCAGGGAAGTGGAGCTGAGTCCATGATCGGATCAGCCATGATTGTATTAAATGGCAGAGCAGGCTCGAGGGGCCGAATGGCCGATTCCTGCTCCGATATCTTATGTTCTTATTGGTTGTCATCTTCCAAAATTCTATAGATTATGGAACAGTTCCTGCAGACTGGAGGGTGGCAAATGTATTTAAAAAAGGAGGGGGAGAGAAAACAGGGAACTAGAGACCGGTTAGCCTAACATCAGTAGTAGGGAAATTGCTTGAGTCTGTTATAAAGGATGTGATAACGGCACACTTAGATAATATCAACGGGATTAAACAAAGCCAACATGGATTTATGAAAGGAAAATCGTGTTTGACAAACCTACTGGAGTTTTTTTGAGGATGTAACTGATAGAGTAGATAAGGGGGAACCAGTGGATGTAGTGTATTTGGATTTTCAGAAGGCCTTTGATAAAGTCCCACATAAGAGGTTAGTGAGCAAAATTAAAGCACATAGGATTGCGGGTAATGTATTGGCATGGATTGAAAATTGGTTAACTGACAGGAAACAGAGAGTAGGAATAAACGGGTCTTTTTCGGGGTGTCGGGCAGTGACTAGTGGGGTACCACGGGGATCAGTGCTGGGGCCGCAGCTATTCACAATATATATAAATGATTTGGCTAAGGGAACCAAATGTAATATTTCCAAGTTTGCTGACGGCACAAAACTAGGTGGGTTTGTGGGTTGTGAGGAGGATGCAAGGCGATTTAGATCGGTCGAGTGAGTGGGCAAACACATGGCAGATGCAGTGGATACATGTGAAGTTATCCACTTTGGTCGGAAAAACATAAGGACAAAGTATTATTTAAATGGTGACGGCTTGGGAAGTGTGGATGTACAGAGGGACCTGGGTGTCCTTGTACACCAGTCATTGAAAGCCAACATGCAGGTGTAGCAAGCAGTTAGGGAGGCAAATGGTACGTTGGTCTTCATTGCAAGAGGGTTTGTGCACAGGAGCCAGGATGTCTTACTGCAGTTATACAGGGCCTTGGTGAGACCACACCTGGAGTATTGTGAGCAGTTCTGGTCTCCTTATCTAAGGAAGGATACACTTGCCACAGAGGGAGTGCAGCGAAGGTTCACCAGACTGATTCCTGGGATGGCAGGACTGTGGTATGAGGAGAGATTGGGTCGACTGGGCCTGTACTCACTGGAGTTTAGAAGAATGAGAGGGGACCTCATTGAAAGGTATAAAATTCTGACGGGGTTGGACAGACTGGATGTGGGGAGGGTGTTTCCCGGGGCTGGGAAGTCTAGAACAAGGGGTCACACAGTCTCAGGATACGGGGTAGGAAATTTAGGACCGAGATGAGGAGAAATGTCTTCACTCAGAGGGTGGTGAACCTGTGGAATTCTCTACCACAGAAGGCTGTGGAGGCCAAGTCACTGAATATATTTAAGAGGGCGATCGACAGATTTCTAGACACAAAAGGCATCAAGAGGTATGGGGAGAAAGCGGGAATATGGTGTTGTGATAGAGGATCAGCCATGATCATACTGAATGGTGGTGCAGGCTCGAAGGGCCGAATGGCCTACTCCTGCTCCTATTTTCTATGTTTCTATGTTTCTATTCCCTGCTCGAAATCATTGAGTCGTAGAGGGAGCTTTACTCTGTACCTAACCCCGTGCTGTACCTGCCCTGGGAGTGTTTGATGGGACTGCCGCACTGTCGGAGGGGCGGTACTGAGGGAGTGCTGCACTGTCGGAGGGATGGTGCTGAGGGAGCAACGCACTGTCGGAGGGGCAGTACTGAGGGAGTGCTGCACTGTCGGAGGGGCAGTACTGAGGGAGTGCCGCACTGTCGGAGGGGCAGCACTGAGGGAGCAACGCAGTGTCGGAGGGGCAGTACTGAGGGAGCGCCGCACTGTCGGAGAGGCAGTACTGAGGGAGCGCCGTACTGTCGGAGGGGGCAGTACTGAGGGAGCGCCGCACTGTCGGAGGGGCAGTACTGAGGGAGTGCCGTACTGTCGGAGGGGCGGTACTGAGGGAGTGCCGCACTGTCGGAGGGGCAGTACTGAGGGAGTGCCGCACTGTCGGAGATGCCGTCTTACGAAGAGGCATTAAGCCGAGCCCTGTCTATTACAAGATGAACAGGGGTGATCTCCATGGTGCCCTGAGCCAATATTTATCCCTCAATCAACACCTAAAACAGATTATCTGCTCATATTTACATTGCTGTGTGTGGGAGCTTGCTGTGCACAAATTGGCTGCCGCGTTTCCCACCATACAACACTGACTGCACGCCAAAGTTTATCACGTGCATTGGACCGTCCTGAGATCATGAAAGGCATCATAGAATGCAAGTCTTTCTCGCCTTCTCTCTTTCTCTCTGTCTCTCTATCTCGTTCCCTCTCTCTGTCTCTTTCTTTCTCACACTCTCTCAGTCTTTGACTCTAACTCAAAATCTCACTCCGCACTCTCTCCCTCTTTCACACTCTCACTCTCTCTCACTCTTTCATTCTATCAATCTCTCACTCATTCATTCTCTCTCTCTCTCACACTCTCACTCTCTCACTCTCAGTCATTCACTCATTCACTGTATCAATCTCTCCCTCTCTCTCTCACTCATTCACTCTATCAATCTCTCCCTCTCTCTCTCACTCTCTCACTCTCTCACTCATTTGCTCTGTCAATCACTCACTCTCTTTCACACTCACTCATTCACTCTTTCACTCTCTCACACTCTCTCTCTCACTCTCTCACTCTTTCACTGATTCACTCTATCAATATCTCACTCTTTCACTCTCTCTCTCTCACTCCCACTCCCTCTCTCTCACTCCCTCTCTCTCACACTCTCTCACACTCTCCCACTCTCTCTCTCACACACTTTCTCACTCTCTCACACTCACTCTCTCTCACTCTCTCTCACTCCCACTGCCCCTCTCTCATTCTCCCACTCTCACTCACTCTCCGACTCTCTCTCACACTCACTCACTCACTCGCACTCTATCACACTCACTCTCCCACTCTCTCTCACACTCACTCACTCGCACTCTCTCACTCTCTCTCTCACTCTCTCTCTCTCTCACTCCCACTCCCTCTCTCTCACTCTCCCACACTCACTCACTCTCCCACTCTCTCTCACACTCACTCACTCACTCGCACTCCATCACACTCACTCACACTCACTCACACTCACACTCTCTCTATCACATTCTCTTTCTCCCACTCTCTCCCACTCCCTCTCACTCTCACTCTCTCCCACTCCCTCTCACTCTCTCCCACTCTCACTCTCTCCCACTCTCACTCTCACTCTCTCCCACTCTCACTCTCACTCTCTCATTCTCTCTCTCTCTTACTCCTTCCCTCTCTCTCTCTCTTACTCCCTCTCTTTCTCTCTCTCACCCCTCCCTCTCTCTCTCTCTCTCACACGCTCACACTCTCTCTCTATCTCACACTCTCCCATTCTCTCTCTCTCTCACACTCTCATACTCTCTCCCACTCACACCCACTCTCTCCCAATCTCGCTCTCTCACATTCTCTCCCAATCTCTCTCTCTCTCTCCTCCACTCTCCCACTCTGTCTCCCACTCTCACACTCTGTCTCTCTCTCCCCCACTCTCCCACTCTCCCACTCTGTCTCTCACTCTCACACTCTGTCTCTCTCTCCCCCACTCTCCCACTCTCCCACTCTGTCTCCCACTCTCCCACTCTGTCTCCCACTCTCTCTCACTCTCTCTCTGTGACTTCCGTGGTTTCTCCTGTTATTATTTATTTTGTGTTGGGGGAGGGGGGGCGCGGGAGTTTGAACATCGAGACGAGGGTCGGTGATTGAAAGAAATGGAAAGGATTGCGGGGAACTGTTACGTAGCGAAGAATTCCACGAGGCTGAGTACTGTGAGCTAAACTTAGTGTGACCTTAGTGTGTGCAGGTGACCAGTAGGACTCCAACAGTCGCGCCCTCTGGTGGCAAGTATTACATAGTTACATACATAACATCACTCCCCCCCTCCCAACGTCTTTGATACAAGTTATTTACAAGTTGAGACGATCTGGGGCCCTACGCTCCCTGGTTGATTGTCTGAGTTCAAACCCTGGTGTGTGTGAGTTAGTTTGGCCATTGCTACACTGTGGCTCGGCTGGTCTGACAGGGCTGTTGGGAATGGTGGCTTCATCCCCCTGATCGACAGCGAGGTACGATTGCTGGTTGGGTGTGTGTGTGGGTGGATCGATGATGGCGACGTCCTCTTCAGGTTGTTCCCGGTTGGCGGTGGACCGCTGTTTGGGTCTGATGCAAACGCTTTCTGCACG
This sequence comes from Pristiophorus japonicus, assembly GCF_044704955.1. Taxonomy (NCBI): domain Eukaryota; kingdom Metazoa; phylum Chordata; class Chondrichthyes; family Pristiophoridae; genus Pristiophorus; species Pristiophorus japonicus. The sequence goes on along the minus strand of NW_027252571.1, from coordinate 415,510 downwards.
TTTGTCCTTTCAGTGGTTTGACTCGAAACACTCTGTTCCCCTTCCTTGGCCAAGGCAGTGCCAGCGACCCATTGAGGACCATGGCCGTAATGGGGGACAAACACGGGGCCGTTAACATCAATGTCACGCGATACAGCCGCGCGATCGTGGTAGGCGTGTTTTGCGGGTGACGCGTCGGTGGACTCGGGAGAGCCTGGTTTCGAGGGCTCTCTTCATTAACAATTCTGCCGACGGGGAGCCCCCGGCGAGCGAGTGGGGTCGCGTGCGGTAACTGAGCAGAATTCGAGATAACCGGGTCTGCAAGGAGCCCCCCAGCACGCGTTTCAAGCTCTGCTCGATAGTTGGGACTGCCCGTTCCGCTTGACCGTTAGACGCGGGCTTAAACGGGGCAGACCTGACGTGCTTGATGCCACTGGGGGTCATAAACCCGTTGAATCGCGAGCTGGTGAAACACGGTCCATTGTCACTGACAAGGACGTCAGGCAAGCCATGGGTGGCGAACATGGTCCGGAGGCTTTCAATGGTGGCAGTGGATGCACTGGATGACATAATTATACATTCAATCCATTTAGAGCAAGTGTCCACTACAGCGAAAGACATCTTTCCGAGAAAGGGGCCGGCAAAATCTACGTGGACCCTGGACCAGGGTTTGGAGGGCCGTGTCCACAGAGTAATGGGGCCTCCCTCGGTGCATTGCTCAGTTGTGAGCACGTGTTGCACTGGGTGTACGCAAGACTCTTAAGTCCGAGTCAATGCCGGGCCACCAAATGTGCGACCTGGCGATAGCCTTCAGCGTGACTATGCCTGGGTGGGTATTGTGTCGGTCGCTTGTATAAACGCTTCCGTCTTTTTTTGGCGAAACCACGCGATTACCCCACGGGAGACAATCCGACTGGACGGACATTTCATCTTTGCGTCGGTGGAACGGCTTGACTTCATCCTGCATTTCCCCGGGATTGCCCCGCAGTTTCTCGAACGCCTTCTGGCTCATTATTGACTGACTCGCAACCGGTGTCCAACTCCATGGGATACTGGAACTCCATTTAATTTGACTTTCAGCATTATCGGAGGGCTCTTGGTGGTGAAGGTTTGTACCCCGTACACTTCTTCTTCGGGCTGAGTTGCCTGTGCTGCGTGATCCGCGCCGGATCGATCATCCTCTGCCGCGTGACGTGTCTCAGCACGCTTGCTCATTTGCTGGGGGGGGGGTGCCCCACCGTTGTGCAGCCTTTGCACACGTGGTGCTCGAATCGCCATTGATGGGCTCGGATGATTACCCCCGCAGCGCCAACACGGTGCGAGTGGATTCACGTTCACCCCCGAAGGCGGACTCTGGGTCGCCACAGATCTTGCAGCCGCAGACGTGTCGGTCCTGCCGTGCGCAGTTCGGCTTGCGAGCCACGTTACTTTATGCACTTGCCGGTGAGCTTCGATGTTGAGAAGCCATCTGTGTTTGGTGTTGTCGCCCGTGGCCACGCCCGCCTGGGCGATCGCGACGGCCCTGCTCAGGTCTTGGGTTTCGGCGTACAGCAGCTTTCAAAGGTTGACCTCGTGGCTGGTGCCCAGCACGAAAAAGTCCCCCAGCATTTGGCCCAACGCAGCTCCGAAGTCGCAAGGTCCCGCGAGGCGTCTCAGGTCGGCGACGTAATCCGCCACGTCCTGACCCCCGGAGCGATGGTGCGTGTTAAAACTGTTGGGGGGGGGGGGGGGGGGGGATGACTTATCAGGGGGAGGGCAGCAGTGGCCAAGTTCATGGCACCGTGGCTGGCTCTGCTGCACAGGAGGGCGGGAAAAAGAGTGGGGGAGCGCGATAGTGATAGGGGATTCAATGGCGAGGGGAATAGATAGGCGTTTCTGCGGCCGCGACCGAGACTCCAGGATGGTATGTTGCCTCCCTGGTGCAAGGGTCAAGGATGTCTCGGAGCGGGTGCAGGACATTCTGAAAAGGGAGGGAGAACAGCCAGTTGTCGTGGTGCACATTGGTACCAACGATACAGGTAGAAAATGGGAAGAGGCCCTACAAGCTGAATTTAGGGAGCTAGGAGTTAAATTAAACAGTAGGACCTGAAAGGTAGTAGTCTTCAGCCATGAACTCATTGAATGGCGGTGCAGGCTCGAAGGGCCGAATGGCCTACTCCTGCACCTATTTTCTATGTTTCTATGTTTCGGTGATATTTGGCCATGAGGACACTCTCCTTCGGCTTGAGCTGGTCCCCGAACCAGCATGCACAACTCTGGACATTCCTTCTCCGTTGGTTTTGCCGGTGCGAGCAGATTCTTGATGAGGCCGTATCTTTTAGGCCCGCAGACGGTGGAGAGGACCGCCCCCGCGCTTGGCCGCGTTAGCGTCTCCTTCCAGCTCGTTGGCCGCGTAGTACTGGTCGAGACGCTCCGCAAAGGCTTCCCCATCACCGCCCTCGACTAATCTCTCGAATATTCCATGGTTGCGCGAAGTTCGTATTCTGTTACTCGTCGCCAATTGTTGTGCATAGAAGGACTCCACGAGGCTGAGTACTGTGAGCTAAACTTAGTCTTCTTTATCACAACTCCAGAGTGCCTAAACAACATGGCAGCCAACCTTTTATACTGGCCCTGCACCTGTGTGCAGGTGGCCATTAGGACTCCAACAATCGCGCCCTCTGGTGGCAAGTGTTGCATAGTTACATACATAACAGGAACTGACATGGAATTCGGGAGACACAAGGTTAATGTAGATTCCTCCATTGAAAAAGGGAACGGATCCAATATATAACAACATTCCCGACAGGAGTCAATGACCCCACGGATGTTAAACAACTTTGTAAACATTTCCCAGAAGATAATGTTCTCGTGTCCAACTGGCACAAGTTGGTTAAGCTTCAAGCATCAGCTGTGGCTCTGTGGGCCACCCCCTCGCTTCTGAGTCAGATAGTCGTGGGTTCAAGTCCCACTCCAGGGACTCGAGCACATAAATCTAGGCTGACACTCGCAGTGCAGTGCTGAGGGAGCCCCGCACTGTCGGAGGGGCAGTGCTGAGGGAGCGCCGCACTGTCGGAGGGGCAGTGCTGAGGGAGCGCCGCGCTGTCGGAGGGGCAGTGCTGAGGGAGCGCCGCACTGTCGGAGGGGCAGTGCTGAGGGAGGGGTGCACTGTCGGAGGGGCAGTGCTGAGGGAGCCCCGCACTGTCGGAGGGGCAGTACTGAGGGAGGGGTGCACTGTCGGAGGGGCAGATTACTGAGGGAGCGCCGCACTGTCGGAGGGGCAGTGCTGAGGGAGCACCGCACTGTCGGAGGGACAGTACTGAGGGAGAGCCGCACTGTCGGAGGGGCAGTGCTGAGGGAGTGCCGCACTGTCGGAGGGGCAGTACTGAGGGAGTGCTGCACTGTCGGAGGGGCAGTACTGAGGGAGGGGTGCACTGTCGGAGGGGCAGTGCTGAGGGAGCCCCGCACTGTCGGAGGGGCAGTGCTGAGGGAGTGCCGCACTGTCGGAGGGGCAGTACTGAGGGAGGGGTGCACTGTCGGAGGGGCAGTGCTGAGGGAGCCCCGCACTGTCGGAGGGGCAGTGCTGAGAGAGCGCCGCACTGTCGGAGGGGCAGTGCTGAGGGAGCCCCGCACTGTCGGAGGGGCAGTGCTGAGGGAGTGCTGCACTGTCAGAGGGGCAGTACTGAGGGAGTGCTGCACTGTCGGAGGGGCAGTACTGAGGGAGTGCTGCACTGTCGGAGGGGCAGTACTGAGGGAGTGCTGCACTGTCGGAGGGGCAGTACTGAGGGAGCGCCGCACTGTCGGAGGGGCCGTCTTTCGGATGAGACATTAAACTGAGGCCTGTCTGCTCTCTCGGGTGGACATGAAAGATCCCGGGCAGCATTTCGAAGCAGAGCAGGGGAGTTATCTCTGGTGTCCTGAGCAATATTGATCCCTCAATCAATATAATGTGCTGTACCTGCCCTGGGAGTGTTTGATGGGACAGTGTAGAGGGAGCTTTACTCTGTATCTAACCCCATGTACCTGCCCTGGGAGTGTTTGATGGGACAGTGTAGAGGGAGCTTTACTCTGTATCTAACCCCATGTACCCGCCCTGGGAGTGTTTGATGGGACAGTGTAGAGGGAGCTTTACTCTGTATCTAACCCCCTATACCTGCCCTGGGAGTGTTTGATGGGACAGTGGAGGGGGAGCTTTACTCTGTATCTAACCCCCTGTACCTGTCCTGGGAGTGTTTGATGGGACAGTGTAGAGGGAGCTTTACTCTGTATCTAACCCCGTGCTGTACCTGCCCTGGGAGTGTTTGATGGGACAGTGTAGGGGGAGCTTTACTCTGTATCTAACCCCGTGCTGTACCTGCCCTGGGAGTGTTTGATGGGACAGTGTAGAAGGAGCTTTACTCTGTATCTAACCCCGTGCTGTACCTGCCCTGGGAGTGTTTGATGGGACAGTGTAGGGGGAGCTTTACTCTGTATCTAACCCCCTGTACCTGCCCTGGGAGTGTTTGATGGGACAGTGTAGAGGGAGCTTTACTCTGTATCTAACCCCCTGTACCTGCCCTGGGAGTGTTTGATGGGACAGTGTCGAGGGAGCTTTACTCTGTATCTAACCCCCTGTACCTGCCCTGGGAGTGTTTGATGGGACAGTGTAGAGGGAGCTTTACTCTGTATCTAACCCCCTGTACCTGCCCTGGGAGTGTTTGATGGGACAGTGTAGAGGGAGCTTTACTCTGTATCTAACCCCCTGTACCTGCCCAGGGAGAGTTTGATGGGACAGTGTAGAGGGAGCTTTACTCTGTATCTAACCCCCTGTACCTGCCCTGGGAGTGTTTGATGGGACAGTGTAGAGAGAGCTTTACTCTGTATCTAACCCCCTGTACCTGCCCTGGGAGAGTTTGATGGGACAGTGTCGAGGGAGCTTTACTCTGTATCTAACCCCCTGTACCTGCCCTGGGAGTGTTTGATGGGACAGTGTAGAGGGAGCTTTACTCTGTATCTAACCCCCTGTACCTGCCCTGGGAGTGTTTGATGGGACAGTGTAGAGGGAGCTTTACTCTGTATCTAACCCCCTGTACCTGCCCTGGGAGTGTTTGATGGGACAGTGTAGAGGGAGCTTTACTCTGTATCTAACCCCCTGTACCTGCCCTGGGAGTGTTTGATGGGACAGTGTAGAGGGAGCTTTACTCTGTATCTAACCCAGTGCTGTACCTGCCCTGGGAGTGTTTGATGGAACAGTGTAGAGGGAGCTTTACTCTGTATCTAACCCACTGTACCTGCCCTGGGACTGTTTGATGGGACAGTGTAGAGGGAGCTTTACTCTGTATCTAACCCCGTGCTGTACCTGCCCTGGGAGTGTTTGATGGGACAGTGTAGAGGGAGCTTTACTCTGTATCTAACCCCGTGCTGGAATCCAGTGCAGGGCTGTACTGGGAACATTGCTCAGAGAGGATGATGTGGGCGACCGACAGAGATAACGAATCCTCGCAGCCCAAGAGTCCGTGACCCCTGCAGCTGATCGCGTGAGTTGCTGTGTGTTTGTTCAATTGCTGAAAATCTGCTTTAACCCAGGACCTGCTCTCAACAAGCGAGGCGAAGGATCATGAGGTAGGTTGGGCATTCTTTGTTAGTGTGGCCGCTGGACTAGCGGGTTATAGTTAATGGCCAACAAAGACCTCGATGTATATAGCGCTTTTAACGCATGAAAGCCTTTCCAGGCCCGTCACAGGAGCAGTTCTCAAACTAAATTCAACACAGAAAGAAACGTAAAAGGAAGACGAGCCTTTATATAGCGCCTTTCACGGCCACCCGACGTCTCAAAGCACTTCTCAGCCAATGAAGTACTTTTAGAGTGTGCTCACTGTTGTATTGTGGGAAACGCGGCAGCCAATTTACGCACAGCAAGCTCCCACACACAGCCATGTGATAATAACCCAGATAATCTGGTTTTTGTGATGTTGATTGAGGGATAAATATTGGCCCCAGGACACCCGGGGAGAACTCCCCCTACTCTTCTTCCAAATAGTGCCCCGGGATCTTTTACATCCACCCGAGAGAGCAGACGGGGCCTCGGTTTAATGTCTCATCCGAAAGACGGCACCCTCCAACAGTGCGGCACTCCCTCAGTACTGCCCCTCCGACAGTGCGGCACTCCCTCAGTACTGCCCCTCCGACAGTGCGGCGCTCCCTCAGTACTGCCCCTCCGACAGTGCGGCACTCCCTCAGTACTGCCCCTCCGACAGTGCGGCACTCCCTCAGTACTGCCCCTCCGACAGTGCGGCACTCCCTCAGTACTGCCCCTCCGACAGTGCGGCACTCCCTCAGTACTGCCCCTCCGACAGTGCGGCACTCCCTCAGTACTGCCCCTCTGACAGTGCGGCACTCCCTCAGTACTGCCCCTCCGACAGTGCGGCACTCCCTCAGTACTGCCCCTCTGACAGTGCAGCACTCCCTCAGTACTGCCCCTCCGACAGTGCGGCGTTCCCTCAGTACTGCCCCTCCGACAGTGCGGCATTCCCTCAGTACTGCCTCTCTGACAGTGCAGCGCTCCCTCAGTACCGACCCTCCGACAGTGCGGCGTTCCCTCAGTACTGCCCCTCCGACAGTGCGGCACTCCCTCAGTACTGCCTCTCTGACAGTGCGGCGTTCCCTCAACACCGGGAGATCGAGTCCTGTTGGGACGGTTAGTGAAAGTATATTTCTGTCTCGTTTTGAAGATATTGCCTTCGGTGTTAAAATTGTCGCTCAGCCTGTGGGACTGAGCTCCACGGCGCCCCCCAACCCCCACACACACAGAGCAGGAAACGCCCAGGCTCTATCCACGGCCTGTGCTGAGTCAACGGGGTCGTACGGAGGTCGCCTGAGGGTGGGGTCGGGAAGTGGGAGGTGATGTGAGAGCGGTATGGGAGGAGGTGTGGAGGAGGAGGAGGGGGTGGGTGTGGGGAGGAGGGGCTTCTCTGTGCGGTAATTGGCCTCAGTTCCGCTGACATAAGGCTGGTTAAAACCAGCCACGGTTCCTGCCCCTGATCCCCGACCAGTGAAGCTTGCTGGAAAATGAATGTCGGGTTCAGCGGTGAAGCACTCCATGGTTGAATAGACAACGGTCACTCTCTGGGTTCACAGGTTAAGTTTGGGCTCAAGGATTAATCCTTGCCCTGCTGAATAAACAGGGAGCCAAAGGGCACAGTCACCTCCTGGTGGTGAGTTACTAAATTACACCCAGCACATGGAGCGAGGCTGCCTCCTGGTGATGAGTTACTGAATTACACCCAGCACATGGAGCATTGCTGCATCCTGGTGGTGAGTTACTGAATTACACCCAGCACATGGAGCGAGGCTGCCTCCTGGTGGTGAGTTACTGAATTACACCCAGCACATGGAGCGAGCTTGCCAACTGGTGGTGAGTTACTGAATTACACCCAGCACATGGAGCATTGCTGCCTCCTGGTGGTGAGTTACTGAATTACACCCAGCACATGGAGCGAGGCTGCCTCCTGGTGGTGAATTACTGAATTACACCCAGCACATGGAGCGAGGCTGCCTCCCGGTGGTGAGTTACTGAATTACACCCAGCACATGGAGCGAGCTTGCCTCCTGGTGGTGAGTTACTGAATTACACCCAGCACATGGAGCATTGCTGCCTCCTGGTGGTGAGTTACTGAATTACACCCAGCACATGGAGCGAGGCTGCCTCCTGGTGGTGAATTACTGAATTACACCCAGCACATGGAGCGAGGCTGCCTCCCGGTGGTGAGTTACTGAATTACACCCAGCACATGGAGCGAGCTTGCCTCCTGGTGGTGAGTTACTGAATTACACCCAGGACATGGCGCGAGACTGCCTCCTGGTGGTGAGTTACTTAATTACACCCAGGACATGGAGCGAGGCTGCCTCCTGGTGGTGAATTACTGAATTACACCCAGGACATGGAGCGAGGCTGCCTCCTGGTGGTGAGTTACTGAATTACACCCAGAACTTGGTTTAGTGCTGCCACCTAGTGGTGAGTTATTGTATTACACCCAGGCTCTTTGGTGGAGTTCTCCAATTAGCCCCACTGCCCCCATCCCCTGCTCTTTCACCATTGACCTGCAATTATTTCCTTTTCAAGTATTTCTCAATTGTCTTTTGAAACTCGCTGTTAAATCTGCTTCCACCGCCCTTTCAGGAAGCCCATTCCCAATCACAACAAATTGCTGCATATTTTTTCCCCTCATCTCACCTCTGGTAACTCACCACCAGGGGGCAGCCTCGCTCCATGCCCCGTGTGTAATTCAGTAACTTACCACCAGGAGGCAGCCTCACACCATGTCCCAGGTGTAATTCACTAAGTCACCTCCAGGAGGCAGCCTCGCTCCATGTCCTGGGTGTAATTCAGTAACTCACCACCAGGTGGCAGCCTCACTCCATGTGCTGGGTGTAATTCAGTAACTCATCACCAGGGGGCAGCCTCGCTCCATGTCCTGGGTGTAATTCAGTAATTCACCACCAGGGGGCAGCCTCGCTCCATGTCCTGGGTGTAATTCAGTAACTCACCACCAGGAGGCAGCCTTGCTCCATGTCCTGGGTGTAATTCAGTTACACACGATCAAGAGGCAACAATGCTCCATGTCCTGGGTGTAATTCAGTAACTCACCACCAGGAGGCAGCCTCGCTCCATGTCCTGGGTGTAATTCAGTTACACACGATCAAGAGGCAACAATGCTCCATGTCCTGGGTGTAATTCAGTAACTCACCACCAGGAGGCAGCCTCGCTCCATGTCCTGGGTGTAATTCAGTAACACACCATCAGGAGGCAACAATGCTCCATGTCCTGGGTGTAATTCAGTAACTCACCAACAGGAGGCAGCCTCGCTCCATGTCCTGGGTGTAATTCAGTAACACACCACCAGGAGGCAACAATGCTCCATGTCCTGTGTGTAATTCAGTAACACACCATCAGGAGGCAACAATGCTCCATGTCCTGGGTGTAATTCAGTAACTCACCACCAGGAGGCAGCCTCGCTCCATGTCCTGGGTGTAATTCAGTAACACACCATCAGGAGGCAGCCTCGCTCCATGTGCTGGGTGTAATTCAGTAACTCACCACCAGGAGGCAGCCTCGCTCCATGTCCCGGGTGTAATTAATCAACGCCTCGATTTCAAAATTCAGCTCCCTATTTTCAAATCACCATGAATCTCGCCCCACCCTGTCTCTGTAATCTCCTCCAGCTCCATTGCCCCTGAGAATTCTGGCCTCTTGAGCATCCCTGATTATAATGTTTTTTATAATGGCTCCATGTGAAACTGCTTGGAACGTATTACTCGGCTAAAGGCGTGAGATAAATGCAAGTGGTTGTTGAGGTTGAAAGGCTCTATCACTCTGGGAGAAATTAGGGCAGGTGACCCATGGAGGTGGTTTGAAGGAGCGTCTTGAAGGAGGAGAGAGAGGCCAAGAGGCGGAGAGGTTTAGGGAGGGAGTTCCAGAGCTTGGGGCCCAGGCAACAGAAGGCATGGTCACCGATGGTGGAGCGATTATAATCAGGGATGGTCAGGAGGGCAGAGTTAGAGGAGTGCAGACATCTCGGGGGGTTGTGGGGCTGGAGGTTACAGAGATAGGGAGGGGTGTCGGGGCTGGAGGGGGTTACAGGGATAGGGAGGGGTGTAGGGGCTGGAGGGGGTTACAGAGATAGGGAGGGGTGTAGGGGCTGGAGGAGGTTACAGAGATAGGGAGGGGTGTAGGGGCTGGAGGGGGTGACAGAGATAGGGAGGGGTGTAGGGGCTGGAGGAGGTTACAGAGATAGGGAGGGGTGTCGGGGCTGGAGGAGGTTACAGAGATAGGGAGGGGTGTAGGGGCTGGAGGAGGTTACAGAGATAGGGAGGGGTGTAGGGGCTGGAGGGGGTGACAGAGATAGGGAGGGATGTAGGGGCTGGAGGAGGTTACAGAGATAGAGAGGGATGTAGGGGCTGGAGGAGGTTACAGAGATAGGGAGCGGTGTAGGGGCTGGAAGGGGTGACAGAGATAGGGAGGGGTATAGGGGCTGGAGGGGGTGACAGAGATAGGGAGGGGTGTAGGGGCTGGAGGAGGTTACAGAGATAGGGAGGGGTGTAGGGGCTGGAGGGGGTGACAGAGATAGGGAGGGGTGTAGGGGCTGGAGGAGGTTACAGAGATAGGGAGGGGTGTAGGGGCTGGAGGAGGTTACAGAGATAGGGAGGGGTGTAGGGGCTGGAGGAGGTTACAGAGATAGGGAGGGGTGTAGGGGCTGGAGGAGGTTACAGAGATAGAGAGGGGTGTAGGGGCTGGAGGAGGTTACAGAGCAAGGGAGCGGTGTAGGGGCTGGAGGGGGTGACAGAGATAGGGAGGGGTGTAGGGGCTGGAGGGGGTGACAGAGATAGGGAGGGGTGTAGGGGCTGGAGGAGGTAACAGAGATAGGGAGGGGTGTAGGGGCTGGAGGAGGTTACAGAGATAGAGAGGGGTGTAGGAGCTGGAGGAGGTTACAGAGATAGGGAGCGGTGTAGGGGCTGGAGGGGGTGACAGAGATAGGGAGGGGTGTAGGGGCTGGAGGAGGTTACAGAGATAGGGAGCGGTGTAGGGGCTGGAGGGGGTGACAGAGATAGGGAGGGGTGTAGGGGCTGGAGGAGGTTACAGAGATAAGGAGGGGTGTAGGGGCTGGAGGAGGTTACGGAGAAAGGGAGGTGTGTTGGGGCTGGAGGAGGTTACAGAGATAGGGAGGAGTGTAGGGGCTGGAGGGAGTTACAGAGATAGGGAGGGGTGTAGGGACTGGAGAAGGTTACAGAGATAGGGAGGTGTGTTGGGGCTGGAGGAGGTTACAGAGATAGGGAGAGGTGTAGGCGCTGGAGGAGGTTACAGAGATAGGGAGGTGTGTAGGGGCTGGAGGAGGTTACAGAGATAGGGAGGGGTGTAGGGGCTGGAGGAGGTTACAGAGATAGGGAGGGGTGTAGTGGCTGGAGGGGGTTACAGAGATAGGGAGGGCTGTAGGAGCTGGAGGGGGTTACAGAGATAGGGAGGGGTGTAGGGGCTGGAGGTGGTTACAGAGATAGGGAGGGGTGTAGGGGCTGGAGGAGGTTACAGAGATACGAAGGTGTGTAGGGGCTGAAGGAAGTTACAGAGATAGGGAGGGCTGTAGGAGCTGGAAGGGGTTACAGAGATAGGGAGGGGTGTAGGGGCTGGAGGTGGTTACAGAGATAGGGAGGGGTGTAGGGGCTGGAGGAGGTTACAGAGATAGGGAGGGGTGTCGGGGCTGGAGGAGGTTACAGAGATAGGGAGGCGGCAAGGGGCCAAGGAGGGATTTGTAAACAAGGGTGAGAATTTTGAAATCGAGGCGTTGCTTAAACGGGACCCAATGTAGGTCAGCGAGCACAGGGGGTGATGGGTGAGCGGGACTTGGTGCGAGTTAGGACACGGGGGCAGTGAGCACAGCGGGTGATGGGTGAGTGGGACTCGGTGCGAGTTAGGACACGGGGGCAGTGAGCACAGGGGGTGATGGGTGAGCGGGACACGGTGCGAGTTAGGACACGGGGTCAGTGAGCACAGTGGGTGATGGGTGAGCGGGACTCGGTGTGAGTTAGGACACGGGGGCAGTGAGCACAGGGGGTGATGGGTGAGTGGGACTCGGTGCGAGTTAGGACACCGGGCAGTGAGCACAGGGGGTGATGGGTGAACGGGACTCGGTGTGAGTTAGGACACGGGTCAGTGAGCACAGGGGGTGATGGGTGAGTGGGACTCGGTGCGAGTTAGGACACGGGGCACAGGGGGTGATGGGTGAGTGGGACTCGGTGTGAGTTAGGACACGGGGTCAGTGAGCACAGGGGGTGATGGGTGAGCGGGACACGGTGCGAGTTAGGACACGGGGTCAGTGAGCACAGAGGGTGATGGGTGAGTGGGACTCGGTGCGAGTTAGGACACAGGGTCAGTGAGCACAGGGGGTGATGGGTGAGCGGGACTGGGTGTGAGTTAGGACACGGAGCAGTGAGCACAGGGGGTGATGGGTGAGTGGGACTGGGTGTGAGTTAGGACACGGGGCACAGGGGGTGATGTGTGAGCAGGACTCGGTGCGAGTTAGGACACGGGGCACAGGGGGTGATGGGTGAGCGGGACTGGGTGCGAGTTAGGACACAGGGTCAGTGAGCACAGGGGGTGATGGGTGAGCGGGACTCGGTGTGAGTTAGGACACGGGTCACTGAGCACAGGGGGTGATGGGTGAGTGGGACTCGGTGCGAGTTAGGACACGGGGGCAGTGAGCACAGCGGGTGATGGGTGAGCAGGACTCGGTGTGAGTTAGGACACGGAGCAGTGAGCACAGGGGGTGATGGGTGAGTGGGACTGGGTGTGAGTTAGGACACGGGTCAGTGAGCACAGGGGGTGATGGGTGAGTGGGACTCGGTGCGAGTTAGGACACAGGGTCAGTGAGCACAGGGGGTGATGGGTGAGCGGGACTCGGTGCGAGTTAGGGCACGGGGGCGGCCGAGTTTTGGATCACCTCTAGTTGACGTCAGGTAGAACGTGGGAGGCCGGCCAGGAGTGCGTTGGAATGGTCAAGTCTGGAGGTAACGGAGGTGTGGACAGGCGGGATACCCATCTACTTGGCCTGCTACCTTTAAGGTCCTCCGCCCCTGAAGGATTGACTCAGGCGCCCTCCTGCCCCCCCCCGACAGTGGGAATTCCGTGCTGCCTGACCCGTCCAACGCTCGCGGAGTTCCCCAGTGACCACACACACAGCCTTGGCTCTCTGCTCTCTCTCTCTCCCTCCCAGGCTCCTGTTTCTGGCTGCCACTTGGCTCTGCGCCTGTCCCACCGCCCAGCAAAGCACCAACAGCTCCGACGTCCCAGCTCCCAGCGGCTCGCAGCCGACCAGAGCGTCCTGGGTCACGGAGCACAACACCGCAGGGACGGGCAGGATTGTGGGCGACGCCAGCAGCAACGGAACCTCTGGGATTAAAGGTAATGTGTCTCGCTCGGTCTCTCATCTCTCCCTCTCTCTTTGTCTCTGTCTGTCTGTCTCTCGGGGCGAGAACCTCCACTTTTGTGCTTGTCGCCCAAAAATGGGCGATTTTTCCGGTGTGGACGGTAAAAAAGGGTTTTCCAGTCGCTGGCTTCTTGCCCATTCTCAAAACACCTAAATGGACGTAACCATGAGCGATATGAAATGAGGAGGAATTTCTTCACCCAGAGAGTGGTGAACCTGTGGAATTCTCTACCACAGAAAGTTGTTGAGGCCAATTCACTAAATATATTCATAAAGGAGTTAGATGAAGTCCTTACTACTCGGGAGATCAAGGGGTATGGTGAGAAAGCAGGAATCGGGTACTGAAGTTGCGTGTTCAGCCATGAACTTATTGAATGGCGGTGCAGGCTAGAAGGGCCGAATGGCCTACTCCTGCACCTATTTTCTATGTTTCTATGTTTCTATGAAATGGGCGTTAGCCTTAAATTTTTTTGACCTTCTGCAGCAAAGTGTCGTTGTCCTTAGCAATGGCTCGATTCCCGCTATTCAGGAGGTCAAGGGGCATCGTGACATGCGCAGAAGAGGAGACAGAGAGAGAGGGAGCTCAGAGGCACTGAAGGCTTGGTGGTCGTGGTGTGTGTTTGTGGTGTGTGTTTGTCTGGCTGTTGTGAGAGGCACGAGGGAGATTCACCAGCAGCAAAAAGCCCACTAAGCACCAAGAACATAGTTGGCTCCGAGTTTTTGTCCAGCAAATAGGCTATAACATGGACGGGATGGAGGAGACCCTGGAGCTGGTAGCCAGGAACACTGGTGACAGAGGGCTGCCAGTGGTCCCAGAGCGCGGCACTGCACCCCAAGGTGACGCACCTCCATTGCCAACCACACATGAGAGCCAGCAGCAACATCTTGCTTCTGGCTGGGAGCACGTTCCCACCTCGGGACTGTCCTCTCCCGCATCAGTCCAAGCAGCGTTTTGGCCATCACCACCATCGCCTGAGGAACTCCTCGGCCAGGCGGCTTGGAGTCAGGAGGGGAAGGGGAAGGGGTAGAGGTGGGGAGAAGCCAGGGGGGAGGGGGGGGGGCGAAGGGTTGGTTTGTACAGAAATGCTGATGATTTCAGACTAATGTTCGGTTTAAATGTTTTTTATTTAACAAAATCTTGTCGCGCATTGGCTCAGGTAGCTGCACCGTTACACGCTGGTGTTTCCTTAACATCAAAGGGTATAATTACACTTAACTTCAATTAACGTAAACTTTAATTATCAGCAAGGTGATGTCCACCATTGATGTATCACCTGCACACCCAGCAGTGTGTCAGCCTTGTAAATAACACCAACATTCTTTCAGGCAAAGCGCTCATTGATGAGCTCCTGACATAAGGCTCTTGCAGCTATCATGTCACCGTGGGCCCTTTCATGCGATCGACAGGGGGGTGGGGGCATGGCTTCAGCGTCAGCCTGATTGTCTGGGCCGATGTCAGCGTTCGCTTCCTCGCCCTCCTCTTCTTCTCTCTGGTGAGGTGGACTGTCAGACTCATCAGGCAGTTCTTGTCCCCTCCTGATAGCCAAGTTGTGCAGTATGGAGCACACCGCCACGAATTGAGCTACCTGCTCAGGGTGGTATTGGAGCTCGCCTCCTGAGTGGTCCAGGCATCTAAAGAGCTGTTTCAGCACTCCAATGGTTTTCTCCACGATATTGCGAGTTGCTCTGTGGTTCTCATCGTATCGCCTGTCGGCTTCGCAGTGGGTGTCATGCAGGGGAGGGTCATCAGCCAGGTGGCGAGGCCATATCCTTTGTCACTAAGCATCCAGCATTGACCTTGTGACTGATGGTTAAACAAGTCAGAAACAGTGCTCTCACGCAGGATGTGCGCATCATGGATGCTGCCCGGAAATTGAGCATTCACTGCCAGTATAATTTGCTGGTGGTCGACAACCAGTTGGACATTCAGGGACTGGAATCCCTTGCGGTTCCTGAAAACCTCTGCATCCTGAAAAGGTGCCCGCATCGTGATGTGCGTACAGTCTATTGCTCCCTGCACGTTGGGGAAGTTTGCAATTCTGGGGAATCCTCGAGACCTCTCACTCGGTGCCTCCCTGGTCATAGGGAAGCTGCATGCGAACAGGGCTTCTGTGACCTGTCTAATGCAGCAATGTGTGGCATGCTGAGAAAGTCCGCAAATGTCTCCTGAAAAGAAACCGAGGCGTAGAACGACAGTGCCGCGGTGACTTTGACTCGACGGACAGTGGAGTACTGATGGTGCTGGCAGGCTGCAGATCTGCCTTTATCAGCTGGCATTTTTATTTATTTACTTGTTTTTATTTCAAAACATACTTTATTCATATAAAAATTTGCACGATACATTGGAAGGCAGTTCAGTCCATTTGGATGCAGTCAGCAATCCCGTACAATACATTTGGATGCTAACGGCAGTTCCGTTCAATAGATTTGCTTGCTTTACATTTCGAGGTACAATTCAGTACAATCCAGGATACATTGTAATACAGTCATCATATTACGTTGCATGTGGCACTATACGGTGCACGGAATGGGTGAGGGTACAGTTACATTTCTTTGCAACATACATTACTAAACAGAACTTGCATTATACATGACACTACACAGGTGTTTACAGATCATGGTGCTCTATGTAGACAGAAAGTTTACAAGTACGGCCCGAGGGGGGTTTGTACTGATTCCAGCCCCTGGGTTTACCGTGACAGAAGGGCTTTAAACTGTGGCCCTTCCCAATTTTAAGTGCGTCCCTTAGCACGTAATCCTGGATCTTGGATTGTGCCAGTCTGCAACACGCAGACGTGGACATCTCCTTGCTCTGGAAGACCGGCAGGTTTCGGCAAGACCAAAGAGCGTCTTTGACCGAGTTGATGGCCCTCCAGCAGCAGGTGATGTCTGTCTCGGTGTGTGTCCCTGGGACCAGCCCGCGGAGCACCGAGTCCTGTGTTACGGAGCTGCTCGGGATGGACCTCGACAGCAAACCACTGCGTCTCCTTCCAGACCTGCCTCGCGAAGGGACAATCCTGAAGGAGATGGGCGACAGTCTCGCCCGCCCCGCAGCCGGCCCGGGGGCACCGTGCCGTGTCTCTGAAACCCCGGCTGTGCTTGAACGCTCTGACGGGTAGGGCCCTCCTCACCGCCAACCAAGCTCCGTCTTGGTGCGTGTGTGAAAGCTCTGGCGATGAGACGTTCTGCCAGACGAGTTCGACAGTCCGCTCGGGGAACCACCCGACCGGGTACCACCCTCTCCTTCTTCCGAAGGGCGTCCAGGACCTTACGTGCTGACCGCTGTTTGACGGCCTTGTGGTCAAAGGGGTTTTTTTCTGAAAAACTTTCCCACGAAGGACAGGTGGACAGGCCTGGTCCAGCTGGTGGGGGCGTTTCACGGCAGCGTGGCCAGACCCATCCTTCGCAACACCGGGGACAGGTAGAACCTCAGCACGCAGTGACACTCGGTGTTTGCGTACCGGGGGTCTGTGCACAGCTTGGTGCAGCCGCACACAAAGGTGGCCGTCAGGATGAGGGCCCACGTCCGGAACGTCCTTTCCTCCACTGCCCAGAGATTTGTACGTTCGCGTCTCCTGCGGACACGGTCCCTTTTGGACCGCCGGACAAAGTGGAAGACGGCCCGGGTGACTGTCGCGGCTCAGGAGCGAGAGATGGGCCAGACCTGCGCCACGTACAGCAACCCCGAGAGCACCTCAACGCCTGATGACCAGGTTCTTGCCTGCCGCGGAGAGGGAGCACAGCTTCCACCATCCCAGTTTTTGCTTCACTTTGGCGGTACGCTCTTCCCAGTTTTTGGCACAGTGTGTCTGTATCACAGACCCCGGGGGGAGAGCTGGCATACCTCAGTGATGACCTCCTTGTGGAAGCGCAGTCTCCGAAGGCAGGTGGTGTTGGGCAAGTCGAGGTAAGAATGTTTCTCCTTGTACTTGCGGGGGGTGTAACGTCTGGTCCTCCTCGTCAGTCTGTCACTTCGTACATTGGGCACACAGTGCAGTGGAGCGTTCCTTCGGCCATCTCGAGTCTGCTGCACGCCATTGGTCACCAAGAGAGGGTGAGAGAGGACAGGCCCCATTGCAATAGCTCTGTGTCTTCCACCGATTGGTCACTAGCAAGGAATGTCCCGACGAAGACACCTCTTCAATTCCAATCGGTCACAGTGTGGCCAAGATGTTTGTGGAGATGTTCACATCAACTCCAACGACCTGCAGAGTACAGCTGAACTCCCCCGAGGTTGAAGCACAGCGGCCTTTTAAAGGCCGTGACATGTGATCGGGAACATGGCGTCCATAACGCTGTGATTAGTTCCGGTTAGTTCCACTTATTCTGGGTGGTTTTTTGGGCGAGGTGGTGAAATTGACGCTGGGCGATCGCGTTGGCTGCTAGTTTCGGTAAATATGCTCTTTGCGAGGGCGGGTGGTGTTATTGAATCTCAGCTTTAAACCCATGCGGGAATTAACGCTGGCCGATATTATGGGCGTTGAATTTGCCCATTCTCATGATTCCGCCCCAAAAAAGTGGGCGGGCGGTCATATTTTTTCCCAGCGTTAAGCACATGGGGAAAGTAACGCTCCACGAAAAGTTTCCAAAAAAATACCCGTCAGTTTCCACTTTGTGCTAAAATAGGCGATATCTGGGCATTATACGTCATTTCAGCGGTAAAATGGGCGTTAAGCATGCAAAAAAGAGTGGAGGTTCTAGCCCTCTGTCTCTCCCTTTCTGTCTCTCTCTCTGTCTCTCACTCTCTCCCTCTCTGTCTTTCTCTTTCTGTCTCTCTCTCTGTCTCTCACTTTCTCTCTCTCTTTCTGTCTCTCTCTCTCTCTGTCCCTCACTCTCTCCCTCTCTTTCTGCTTTCCCTCGCTCTTTGCCTCATTAACTTTCCCTTGCTCTCCCTCACTCCCCCTACTCGCTCACCATTTTCTTTCCCACTCTCTCCATCTCTCCCTCTCTCCGTCTCTCATCTCTGACTCTCATTCTTGAATTCCCACTCTCTCTATCTCTCCCTCTCTTTGTCTCTCTATCTCTTTCTCTATCGCTCCCTCTGCCTCTCTCTTGTCTCTCTCCATCTCTCCCTCTCTCCGTCTCTCATCTCTGACTCTCATTCTTGAATTCTCCCTCTCTCTATCTCTCCCTCTCTTTGTCTCTCTATCTCTCTCTCTATCTCTCCCTCTCTGTCTCTCTATCTCTCCCTCTCTCTGTCTCTCTATCTCTCTGACGCTCTCCCTCCTTCTTGAATTCCCACTCTCTCTAACTCTTTGTCTCTCTATCTCTGTCTCTCTCTTTGACTCTCATTCTTGAATTCCCACTTTTTCTATCTCTCCCTCTCTTTGTCTCTCTATCTCTCCCTCTCCCGCTCTCTGTCTCTCTTTCTCTCTATCTCTCCCTCTCTCTCTGTCTCTCTATCTTTCTGTCTCTCTCTGACTCTCATTCTTGAACTCTCACTCTCTGTCTGCCTCTCTCACTCTCTCCCTCTCTCTCTGTCTCTCCATCTTTCTGTCTCTCTCTGACTCTCATTCTTGAACTCTCACTCTCTGTCTGCCTCTCTCTCTCTCACTATCTCTCCCTCTCTCATTCATTCATTCATTCATTCTCTCTCTTTCGCTCCCTCTCCCTCTCTCCCTCCGTCTCTCTCCTTTCTATCTCTCCCTCTCTCTGTCTCTCTATCTCTCCCTCTCCCTGTCTCACTCTCTCCCTATCTCTCCCTCTCTCTCTTTCTCTCCATCTTTCTGTCTCTCTCTGACTCTCATTCTTCAACTCCCACTCTCTGTCTGCCTCTCTCCCTCTCTCATTCATTCTCTCTCTTTCGCTCCCTCTCCCTCTCTCCCTCCGTCTCTCTCCTTTCTGTCTCTCCCTCTGCCTACAGTACAATGACTGGCTGACACCTTTTCTCTCCCCCCTCGCCCCCCCCCGTCCCCCTTTCTCTCTCCCCCCCTCGCAGTGTGTGGCCGACCATCGTACCCAGCGACGGGCGTTCAGCGAATCCTGGGCGGCAGCCTGGCGCGGGAGGGCAGCTTCCCCTGGCACGTGCTGGTGGTGACCCGAGTGGGTGGCCGGGCGGGAGGCACGCTGCTGGGCGGGGGCTGGGTGCTGACCGCCGCCCACACCCTCTACCCCAAGGGGGCGGCCCGGCCCAGCGTGCAGCGGCTGCGGGCCACCACCCGGGTCCGCACGGCGGGCGGGGGAGGGGGCACCGGCCTGCGGGGGCTGCTGGCGCGCGAGGGCCCGGGGATTGAGGTCATCGCCGTGCATCCGGGCTTCGGCGAGGAACTCCACGACTTTGACCACGACATCGCGTTGATTAAGCTGCGTCCGGGCGGGGCGGGGCAGGGGGGCCAAGCGGAGGAGATGCCCGCTTGCATGCCCGGGCCCGGCGAGGGAGCCCTGCTCTTCCGGCCGGGGCGGGTGGGCTACGTGGCGGGCTGGGGGCTGGCGGACAACTACTTCCTGCGAGACCAGCTGCGCTACGCGCCGCTCCCCCTGGTCGGGCAGCACGCGTGCCGGCAGTCGCTCCGCACGGCCCGGATCGGGGGGCGGCAGCCGGTGGTCACCGACAACATGTTCTGCGCCGGGCTGCCCGAGGGCGGGAGGGACGCCTGCGGGGGGGACACGGGCGGAGGCCTCCTGGTCCCCCACCCACGCTCGGGGGACTGGCACCTGCTGGGCATCGTGTCCTGGGGCATAGGGTGCGGGCGGCCGGGGCGGTACGGGGTCTACACCCGGGTGTCCCGTTATCTCCATTGGATCAACGAGGTCATGGCCGCGCACCCCTAGGATGGGCTGCGGGGACGCTTCAGGCTAAATCTGGCCGTTGTGTTTATTTACTAATAAGATTACACACGGGTAATGGAGTAATTATCACACCTCAGGAGTAGATGGCACCCCCCCCCCCCCCCGTGGGACTCCTCACCCCCCCCAAACTGTGAGACTCCTCACCCCTCCAAACTGTGAGACTCCTCACCCCTCCAAACTGTGAGACTCCTCACCCCTCCCCAAACTGTGAGACTCCTCACCCCCCCAAACTGTGAGACTCCTCACCCCCCCAAACTGTGAGACTCCTCACCCCTCCAAACTGTGAGACTCCTCACCCCTCCAAACTGTGAGACTCCTCACCCCCCAAACTGTGAGACTCCTCACCCCCCCAAACTGTGAGACTCCTCACCCCCCCAAACTGTGAGACTCCTCACCCCCCCAAACTGTGAGACTCCTCACCCCCCCAAACTGTGAGACTCCTCACCCCCCCAAACTGTGGGACTCCTCACCCCCCCCAAACTGTGAGACTCCTCACCCCCCCCAAACTGTGAGACTCCTCACCTCCCCCAAACTGTGAGACTCCTCACCCCCCCAAACTGTGAGACTCCTCACCCCCCCAAACTGTGGGACTCCTCACCCCCCCCAAACTGTGAGACTCCTCACCCCCCCCAAACTGTGGGACTCCTCACCCCCCCAAACTGTGAGACTCCTCACCCCCCCCAAACTGTGAGACTCCTCACCCCCCCCAAACTGTGAGACTCCTCACCCCCCCAAACTGTGAGACTCCTCACCCCCCCCAAACTGTGAGACTCCTCACCTCCCCCAAACTGTGAGACTCCTCACCCCCCCAAACTGTGAGACTCCTCACCCCCCCAAACTGTGGGACTCCTCACCCCCCCAAACTGTGAGACTCCTCACCCCCCCCAAACTGTGAGACTCCTCACCTCCCCCAAACTGTGAGACTCCTCACCCCCCCAAACTGTGAGACTCCTCACCCCCCCAAACTGTGGGACTCCTCACCCCCCCCAAACTGTGAGACTCCTCACCCCCCCAAACTGTGAGACTCCTCACCCCCCCAAACTGTGGGACTCCTCACCCCCCCCAAACTGTGAGACTCCTCACCCCCCCAAACTGTGGGACTCCTCACCCCCCCCAAACTGTGAGACTCCTCACCCCCCCAAACTGTGAGACTCCTCACCCCCCCCAAACTGTGAGACTCCTCACCCCCCCAAACTGTGGGACTCCTCACCCCCCCCAAACTGTGAGACTCCTCACCCCCCCAAACTGTGAGACTCCTCACCCCCCCAAACTGTGAGACTCCTCACCCCCCCAAACTGTGAGACTCCTCACCCCCCCAAACTGTGAGACTCCTCACCCCCCCCAAACTGTGAGACTCCTCACCCCCCCAAACTGTGAGACTCCTCACCCCCCCCAAACTGTGAGACTCCTCACCCCCCCAAACTGTGGGACTCCTCACCCCCCCAAACTGTGAGACTCCTCCCCCCCCCAAACTGTGGGACTCCTCACCCCCCCCAAACTGTGAGACTCCTCACCCCCCCAAACTGTGAGACTCCTCACCCCCCCCAAACTGTGAGACTCCTCACCCCCCCAAACTGTGGGACTCCTCACCCCCCCCAAACTGTGGGACTCCTCACCCCCCCCCCAAACTGTGAGACTCCTCACCCCCCCCAAACTGTGAGACTCCTCACCCCCCAAACTGTGGGACTCCTCACCCCCCCCAAACTGTGAGACTCCTCACCCCCCCAAACTGTGGGACTCCTCACCCCCCCCAAACTGAGACTCCTCACCCCCCCAAACTGTGAGACTCCTCACCCCCCCCAAACTGAGACTCCTCACCCCCCCAAACTGTGAGACTCCTCACCCCCCCCAAACTGTGAGACTCCTCACCCCCCCAAACTGTGAGACTCCTCACCCCCCCCAAACTGTGGGACTCCTCACCCCCCCCAAACTGTGAGACTCCTCACCCCCCCAAACTGTGGGACTCCTCACCCCCCCCAAACTGAGACTCCTCACCCCCCCAAACTGTGGGACTCCTCACCCCCCCCAAACTGTGAGACTCCTCACCCCCCCAAACTGTGAGACTCCTCACCCCCCCAAACTGTGAGACTCCTCACCCCCCCAAACTGTGGGACTCCTCACCCCCCCCAAACTGTGGGACTCCTCACCCCCCCAAACTGTGAGACTCCTCACCCCCCCCAAACTGTGGGACTCCTCACCCCCCCAAACTGTGAGACTCCTCACCCCCCCCAAACTGTGGGACTCCTCACCCCCCCCAAACTGTGAGACTCCTCACCCCCCCCAAACTGTGAGACTCCTCACCCCCCCCAAACTGTGAGACTCCTCACCCCCCCCAAACTGTGAGACTCCTCACCCCCCCAAACTGTGAGACTCCTCACCCCCCCAAACTGTGAGACTCCTCACCCCCCCAAACTGTGAGACTCCTCACCCCCCCAAACTGTGGGACTCCTCACCCCCCCAAACTGTGGGACTCCTCACCCCCCCCAAACTGTGAGACTCCTCACCCCCCCCAAACTGTGAGACTCCTCACCCCCCCCAAACTGTGAGACTCCTCACCCCCCAAACTGTGAGACTCCTCACCCCCCCAAACTGTGAGACTCCTCACCCCCCCAAACTGTGAGACTCCTCACCCCCCCCAAACTGTGAGACTCCTCACCCCCCCAAACTGTGAGACTCCTCACCCCCCCCCAAACTGTGAGACTCCTCACCCCCCCAAACTGTGGGACTCCTCACCCCCCCCAAACTGTGAGACTCCTCACCCCCCCAAACTGTGAGACTCCTCACCCCCCCAAACTGTGAGACTCCTCACCCCCCCCAAACTGTGAGACTCCTCACCCCCCAAACTGTGGGACTCCTCACCCCCCCAAACTGTGAGACTCCTCACCCCCCCAAACTGTGGGACTCCTCACCCCCCCAAACTGTGAGACTCCTCACCCCTTCCAAACTGTGAGACTCCTCACCCCCCCCAAACTGTGAGACTCCTCACCCCCCCAAACTGTGGGACTCCTCACCCCCCCAAACTGTGAGACTCCTCACCCCCCCAAACTGTGAGACTCCTCACCCCTTCCAAACTGTGAGACTCCTCACCCCCCCCAAACTGTGAGACTCCTCACCCCCCCAAACTGTGGGACTCCTCACCCCCCCAAACTGTGAGACTCCTCACCCCCCCAAACTGTGGGACTCCTCACCCCTTCCAAACTGTGAGACTCCTCACCCCCCCAAACTGTGGGACTCCTCACCCCCCCAAACTGTGGGACTCCTCACCCCCCCAAACTGTGGGACTCCTCACTGTGCCCCTCCCCCTCCAAACTGTGGGCACCTCACCTCCAAAACTATGGGACTCCCCACTTCCTTCAAACTGTGGGATTCCTCATCCCCCAAACTCTGGGACTCCTCACCACCCCCCCCCCCCGCAAACTGTGGGTCTCCTCACCCCCCCCCCCCCAAACTGTGGGTCTCCTCACCCGTCCAAACTGTGGGACTCCTCACCCCCCCCAAACTGTGGGACTCCTCCCCCCAAACTGTGGAACTCCACACTTCCCAAACTATGGGACTCCTCAACCCCCCCCCAAACTGTAGGGACTTCTCACCCCCTCCCCCCAGACTGTGGGAACTCCTCATGTCCCCAACTGTGGGATTCGCCCCTGAAATGTGACTCCTCAAGCTAAATCTGATTGTTGTGCTTATTTACTCATAAGATTGCACAGAGGTAATGGAATACAACAAATTATCAGCTTGTCTTGCGGAATACTGTAAACTCTTTCCAGATTAATAAAACGTTCAAACCCTGTGTGTTCTTTTTAGAATTTCCGTAAGTCCGACTTCGAGAAATGTTACAGGGTCATGAACCCCCGCCCCAGTCTCAATGTAGGACCTGAATATTGCCGTTGATATCGGACTTGCATTTCTACAGCTTTTTCATGATCTCAACATGTCCCAAAACCCTTAACACGCCAGTGAAGCCCGTTGGATGGGTAGTGACTGTTACCCGCTGATGCTCTCCAAGGCCTTGATGTCCTTCTTCAAGTGTGGTGCCCAAAATTGCCCTCAAATGCCCCAGCTGGGGCCCAACCTGTGTATACAGTCAGCGTTCTTTGATCTGCTTGTCAACTCTTACACTGACCCCTGGCATGATTTCCCCCATCATTGCCTGACTTGTGTGTCACACAACGGCAACAACTTGCAATTATATAGCGCCTAATCCCACTATCCCGCTCTCGCTCCGTGGCCCTGTAGCTTACGGCACTTCAAGGTGCACTGCCTGCCAAATGTGGGGAGGGTTTCTGCCTCTACCACCCTTTCAGGCCGTGAGTTCCAGACCCTGCCCCAGACCCCCACCACCCTCCCCTCTAAACCCCCCCCCACCGCCAATTACTTTCAATCTCTGCCTCCTAGTTGTTGACACCTCTGCCCAGGGAAACAGGTCCGTCCTGTCCACTCTATCCAGGCCCCTCATCATTTTATACACCTCAATCAGGTCTCCCCTCAGCCTCAGGCCCCCCCAGCCTTTCCTCATGGCTAAAATTCTCCAGTCCTGGCAACATCGTCATAAATCTCCTCGACACCCTCTCCAGTGCAATCACGTTTCCTGTCATGTGGTGACCAGAACTGCACGCAGTACTCTAGCTGTGGCCTAACCTGTGTTTTATACAGTTCAAGCATAACCCTCCCTGCTCTTATATTCCATGCCTCGAGTAATAAAGGCAAGTATTCCTTATGCCTTCTTAACCACCTTAGCTACCTGGCCTGCTACTGTCATGGATCTGTGGACCTGCACTCCAAGGTCCCTCTGTTCCTCTACACTTCTCAGTGTCCTACCATTTAATGTGTAATCCCTTGCCTTGTAGCCCTCCCCAAATGCATTCCATCACACTTCTCCAGAGTGAATTCCATTTGCCACTGTTCTGCCCACATGTGCAGCGCTCCCTCAGTACCACCCCTCCAACAGTGCGGCGCTCCCTCAGTACTGCCCCTCTGACAGTACGGCATTCCCTCAGTACCCGCCCTCCGACAGAATGGCGCTCCCTCAGTACTGCCCCTCCAACAGAACAGCACTTCCTCAGTACCGCCTCTCCGACAGTGCGGCGCTCCCTCAGTACTGCCCCTCCGACAGTGCGGCACTCCCTCAGTACTGCCCCACCGACAGTGCGGCACTCCCTCAGTACTGCCCCTCCGACAGTGAAGCACTCCCTCAGTACTTTCCCTCCGACAGTGCGGCACTCCCTCAGTACTGCCCCTCCGACAGTGCGGCACTCCCTCAGTACTGCCCCTCCGACAGTGCGGCACTCCCTCAGTACTGCCCCTCCGACAGTGCGGCATTCCCTCAGTACTGCCCCTCCGACAGTGCAGCACTCCCTCAGTACTGCCCATCAGACAGCGCAGTACGGCGCTCCCTCAGTACTGCAGCTCCGACAGTGCGGTGCTCCCTCAGTACTGCCCCTCCCACAGTGCGGCACTCCCTCAGTACTGCCCCTCTGACTGTGCGGAGCTCCCTCAGTACTGCCCCTCCAACAGTGCGGCACTCGCTCAGTACTGCCCCTCCGACAGTGCGGCGCTCCCTCAGTACAGCCCCTCTGACAGCGTGGCGCTCCCTCAGTACTGCCCCTCCGACAGTGCGGCGTTCCCTCAGTACTGCCCCTGTGACAGTGCAGCACTCCCTCAGTACTGCCCCTCCAACAGCACAGTGCGGCGCTCCCTCAGTACTGCCCCTCCGACAGTGCGGCGCTCCCTCAGTACTGCCCCTCCGACAGTGCGGCGCTCCCTCAGTACTGCCCCTCCGACAGTGCGGCGCTCCCTCAGTACTGCCCCTCCGACAGTGCGGCGCTCCCTCAGTACTGCCCCTGTGACAGTGCAGCACTCCCTCAGTACTGCCCCTCCAACAGCACAGTGCGGCGCTCCCTCAGTACTGCCCCTCCGATAGTGCGGCGCTCCCTCAGTACTGCCCCTCCGACAGTGCGGCGCTCCCTCAGTACTGCCCCTCCGACAGTGCGGCGCTCCCTCAGTCCTGCCCCTCCGACAGTGCGGCGCTCCCTCACTACTCCCCCTCCGACAGTGTGGTGCTCCCTCAGTACTGTCCCTCCGACAGCGCAGTACGTCACTCCCTCAGTACTGCCTCTCCGACAGAGCGGTGCTCCCTCAGTACTGCCCCTCCGACAGTGCGGAACGGCGCTCCCTCAGTACTGCCCTTCCGACAGTGCGGCGCTCCCTTGGTACTGCTCCTGTGACAGTGCAGCACTCCGTCAGTACTGCCCCTCCAACAGTGCGGTGCTCCCTCAGTACTGCCCCTCCGACAGCACAGTGCGGCACTCCCTCAGTACAGCCCCTCCAACAGCGCAGCACTCCCTTAGTATTGTAGCTCCGACAGTGCGGCGCTCCCTCAGTACTGCCCCTCTGACAGAACAGCGCTCCCTCAGTACTGCCCCTCCGACAGCACAGTGTGGCACTCCCTCAGTACTGCCCCTCCAACAGTGCGGTGCTCCCTCAGTACTGCCCCTCCGACAGCGCAGTATGTCGCTCCCTCAGTACTGCCTCTCCGACAGTGCGGCACTCCCTCAGTACTGTCCCTCCGACAGTGCGGCGCTCCCTCAGTACTGCCCCTCCGACAGCGCAGTACGGCACTCCCTCAGTACTGCCCCTCCGACAATGCGGTGCTCCCTCAGTACTGTCCCTCCAACAGTGCAACACTCCCTCAGTACCGCCCCTCCGACACTGCGGCACTCCCTCAGTACTGCCCCTCTGACAGCGTAGTGCGGCGCTCCCTCAGTACTGCCCTTCAACAGTGCGTTGCTCCCTCAGTAGTGCCCCTCCGACAGCGCAGTACGGCGCTCCCTCAGTACTGCAGCTCCGACAGTGCAGCACTCCCTCAGTACAGTCCCTCCGACTGTGCGGAGCACCCTCAGTACTGCCCCTCCGACAGTGCGGCGATCCCTCAGTACTGCCCCTCCGACAGTGCAGTATGTCGCTCCCTCAGTACTGCCCCTCCGACAGTGCCGCGCTCCCTCAGTACTGCTCCTCCAACAGTGTGGCGCTCCCTCAGTACTGCCCTTCCGACAGTGCGGTGCTCCCTCAGTACTGTCCCTCCGACAGCGCAGTACGTCACTCCCTCAGTACTGCCCCTCCGACAGAGCGGTGCTCCCTCAGTACTGCCCCTCCGACAGTGCGGAACGGCGCTCCCTCAGTACTGCCCTTCCGACAGTGCGGTGCTCCCTCAGTACAGCCTCTCCGACAGTGCGGCGCTCCCTCAGTACTGCCACTCCGACAGTGCGGTGCTCCCTCAGTACCGCATCTCCGACAGTGCGGCGCTCCCTCAGTACAGCCCCTCCGACAGTGCGGTGCTCCCTCAGTACTGCCCCTCCGACAGTGCGGCGCTCCCTCAGTACTGCCCCTCCGACAGTGCGGCGCTCCCTCAGTACTGTCCCTCCGTCAGTGCGGCGCTCCCTCAGTACTGCCCCTCCAACAGTGCAGCGCTCCCTCAGTACAGCCCCTCCGACAGTGCGGCGCTCCCTCAGTACTGCCCCTCCCACAGTGCGGCACTCCCTCAGTACTGCCCCTCCGACAGTGCGGCGCTCCCTCAGTACTGCCCCTCCCACAGTGCGGCACTCCCTCAGTACAGCCCCTCCGACAGTGCGGCGCTCCCTCAGTACTGCCCCTCCCACAGTGCGGCACTCCCTCAGTACTGCCCCTCTGACACTACGGCGATCCCTCAGTACCGCCCCTCCGACAGTATGGCACTCCCTCAGTTGTGCCCCTCCAACAGTAGAGCGCTCCCCGAGTACTGCCCCTCCCACAGTGCGGCGCTCCCTCAGTACTGCCCCTCCAACAGTGTGGCACTCCCTCAGTACTGCCCGTCCGACAGCGCAGTATGGCGCTCCCTCAGTACTGCCCCTCCGACAGCGCAGTATGGCGCTCCCTCAGTACTGCCCCTCCAACAGTGTGGCACTCCCTCAGTACTGCCCCTCTGATAGTGCAGTATGGCGCTCCCTCAGTACTGCCCCTCCAACAGTGTGGCACTCCCTCAGTACTGCCCCTCCGACAGCGCAGTACGGCACTCCCTCAGTACTACCCCTCCGACAGCGCAGTATGGCGCTCCCTCAGTACTGTCCCTCCGACAGTGCGGCGCTCCCTCAGTACTGCCCTTCCGACAGTGCAGTACGACACTCCCTCAGTACAGCCCCTCCGACAGTGCAGCGCTCCCTCAGTACTGCCCCTTCGACAGCGCAGTGCAGCGCCCCCTCAGTACTGCAGCTCCGACACTGCGGTGCTCCCTCAGTACTGCCCCTCCGACTGTGCGGAGCTCCCTCAGTACTGCCCCTCCGACAGTACGGCGCTCCCTCAGTACTGCCCCTCCGACTGTGTGGAGCACCCTCAGTACTGCCCCTCCAACTGTGCGGAGCTCCCTCAGTACTGACCCTCCGATAGTAGGGCGCTCCCTCAATACTGCCTCTCCGACAGTGCGGTGCTCCCTCAGTACTGCCCCTCCGACAGTGCAGTGCGGCGCTCCCTCAGTACTGCCCTTCTGACAGTGCGGCGCTCCCTCAGTACTGCCCCTCCGACAGTGCGGCGCTCGCTCAGTACTGCCCCTACGACAGTGCGGCGCTCCCTCAGTACTGCCCTTCCGACAGTGCAGTACGACACTCCCTCAGTACCGCCCCTCCGACAGTGCGGCACTCCCTCAGTACTGCCCCTCCGACAGTGCGGCGCTCCCTCAGTGCTGCCCCTCCGACAGCGCAGTGCGGCGCTCCCTCAGTGCTGCCCCTCCGACAGCGCAGTGCGGCACTCCCTCAGTACTGGGCGAGTGAGAGAGTATCGAGCCTGGGATCAGGAGTGGGGGGGGTGCTCGAACCCACGAACTACGGCAGTAACTGCCCTCCAACAAAGCGTTTGGTTGACTGCCAAGGGCTTCGAGGCCGTGAAGGGCAACGAGTTTCCGGCAGGAAGAAGCAAGGGTGCTGAAATGAGTGTGGCGGGCCACGTTCTGGTGTTGAAGTGAAGCTTTATTTCAGGTAACAAACAGCCAGCAAATAAAAGTTAAACACTGCCTCCCTGGGGCTCTTGTTCGAAGCGGGGATTTGCACGGAACGGCGGGGGGGGGGGTCGTTGAGGCAGGCGGGGGGTGTGCAGAACGAGGCGACTTGGGGGAACAAACGACAAACGCCCAGGATGTGCGACCCGACTTCTCACAGGCTGATTGGGAGCTTCTCCGACTTGCGTCTGCAGATCCAGTGGTGGACCACGGAGCATGCTGCGTTGGCCCAGGCTCCCTTCCGCAGCAGGCCGCAGTTCTTGAAGGCCTCCAGTTCGTAGTCGAAGTGCCTGTCCGGGTGGCCTCGTTCCCAGTACCTAGGGTGGGGGGGTAGTGTGGGGGCGGGGGGGGGGGCGGAGGAGCAGAGAGTTTAGGCGCCGTGACGGCAACTGTGGATAAACGGCGGGAAGGGAAGGGAAGGGAGGGAGGGAGGGAGCGAGGGAGGGAGGGAAGGAAGGAAGGGAGGAAGGGTGGGAGAGAGAGAGCTAGGGAAGGAAGGAAGGGAGGGAGCGAGGGAGGGAGGGAAGGAAGGAAGGGAGGGAAGGAAGGGAGGGAGGGTGGGAGAGAGAGAGCGAGGGAAGGAAGGAAGGGAGGGAGGAAGGGAGCGAGGGAGGGAGGGAAGGAAGGAAGGGAGGGAGGGAGCGAGGGAGGGAGGGAAGGAAGGAAGGAAGGAAGGGAGGGAGAGAGGGAAGGAAGGAAGGGAGGAAGGGAGCGAGGGAGGGAGGGAAGGAAGGAAGGGAGGGAGGGAGCGAGGGAGGGAGGGAAGGAAGGAAGGGAGGGAGGAAGGGAGCGAGGGAGGGAGGGAAGGAAGGAAGGGAGGGAGCGAGGGAGGGAGGGAAGGAAGGAAGGGAGGGAGGGAGCGAGGGAGGGAGGGAAGGAAGGGAGGGAGAGAGGGAAGGGAGGAAGGGAGCGAGGGAGGGAGGGAAGGAAGGAAGGGAGTGAGAGAGGGAGCGAGGGAAGGAAGGAAGAGAGGGAGGGAGAGAGGGAGGGAAGGAAGGAAGGGAGGGAGAGAGGGAGCGAGGGAGGGAGGGAAGGGAGGGAGAGAGGGAGCAAGGGAAGGAAGGAAGGGAGGGAGAGAGGGAGCGAGGGAGGGAAGGAAGGGAGGGAGGGAGAGAGGGAGGGAGGGAAGGAAGGGAGGGTGAGAGAGAGGGAGCGAGGGAAGGAAGGGAGGGAGAGAGGGAGCGAGGGAGGGAGGGAAGGAAGGAAGGGAGGGAGAGAGGGAGCGAGGGAGGGAGCGAGGGAGGGAGAGAGGGAGGGAGGGAAGGAAGGGAGGGTGAGAGAGAGGGAGCGAGGGAAGGAAGGAAGGGAGGGAGAGAGGGAGCGAGGGAGGGAGGGAAGGAAGGGAGGGAGGGAGAGAGGGAGCGAGGGAGGGAGGGAAGGAAGGGACGGAGGGAGAGAGGGAGCGAGGGAGGGAGGGAAGGAAGGGAGGGAGGGAGAGAGGGAGCGAGGGAAGGAAGGGCGGGAGGGAGGGAGTGAGGGAGCGAGGGAGGGAGGGAGGGAGAGAGGGAGCGAGGGAGAGAAGGAGGAAGGAAGGAAAGAAAGAACAAAAGAAACGAATGGAGGATAGATGTAAAGAAAGTAGGACCGAATGAATGAAAGGATGAAGGAAAGAACGAACGAATGAACTAACTGACATTTATAAAGCCCGTTTCACAACCTCAGGACGTCACAAACCCATTTACAGCCGATGATTTACGTTTTTTGAAATGTAGCCAATGTGGGAAATGCCAAGCTCCCACACACAGCAATGTGATAATGGCCAGATATTCTGCTTTGTTTCGTGCTGTCGGTTTAACTGCGGGATGACTATGGGCCCAGGACACCCGGGACAACTCTCCCCACAGCCCCTCCCCCACCCCCCCGCCCCGCGGACAGGTCTAACTGTGTCAAATTATGCCGATGCAAAAGACCCTTTCGTACGGGGTTGTATTCTGGGGCTTGTTAGTCCAACATAAATCCTAGTGATTTATACTGGGGAGGTAATTGAGTGTACGTTCAATAAACGAGCAAATCTTAGTCAAGCCAAAACCCTGTGCCGTGTGTATTTTGTTCTTATAAATCCTGACGTCAAAGGGTGACGAGGTAATTAGACACCCTTACAGTCAGCATGGATTTATTACGGGAAGATCGTGTCTGACTGACCTGATTGAATTTTTGGAGGAGATAATGAGGAGGCTCGATGAGGGCAGTGTACCCGATGTAGTATACATAGAGTTTAGCAAGGATTTCGATAAGGTCCCACATGGCAGACTGGTCACGAAGGTAAAAGCCCGTGGGATCCAGGGCAAAGTGGCAAGTTGGATCCAAAATTGGCTCAGAGGTCGTTAGCAAAGGGTAAGGGTCGAGGGGTGTTTTTATGACTGGAAGGATGTTTCCAGTGGGGTTCCGCAGGGCTCAGTACTCGGTCGCTTGTTTTCTGTGGTATATATCATTGATTCAGACTTGAATGCAGGGGGTATGATTAAGAAGTTTACAGACGATGCTACAATCGGCTGTGTGGTTGATAATGAAGAAGAAAGCTGTGGACTGCAGGAAGATATCAATGAACTGGTCAGGCGGGCAGAACAGTGGCAAATGGAATTCAATCCGGAGAAGTGTGAGGTTGGGGAGGGCTAACAAGGCAAGGGAATTAACACATTAAATGGCACGACACTGAGAAGTGTAGAGGAACAAAAGGACCTTGGAGTGCAGGTCCACAGATCACTGAAGGTAGCAGGCCTGGTAGATGAGGTGGTTAAGAAGACATACAGAATACAAGAGCAGTGGGGCGGGGGGGGGTGTTATGCTTGAACAGTATAACACACTGGTTAGGCCACAGCTGGAGTACTGCGTGCAGTTCTGGTCACCACATTACAGGAAAGATGTGATTGCACTGGAGAGGGTACAGAGGAGACTTACAAGGGTGTTGCCTGGACTGGAGAATTTTAGTGATGAGAAAAGATTGGATAGGCTGGGGTTGTTTTCTCTGGAACAGAGGAGGCTGAGGGGAGACCTGATTGAGGTGTATAAAATGATGAGGGGCCTGGATAGAGTGGATAGGACGGACCTGTTTCCCTGGGCAGAGGGGTCAATGACCAGGGGGCTTGGATTGAAAGTAATTGGGGGGAGGTTTAGAGGGGATTTGAGGGGAGAAGGTGGAGGGGGTCTGGGGCAGGGTCTGGAACTCACGGCCTGAAAGGGTGGTAGAGGCAGAAACCCTCCCCACATTTGGCAGAGCACCTTGAAGTGCCGTAAGCTGCAGAGCTACGGACCGAGAGCGGGAAA
Organism: Pristiophorus japonicus; assembly: GCF_044704955.1. Classification (NCBI taxonomy): domain Eukaryota; kingdom Metazoa; phylum Chordata; class Chondrichthyes; family Pristiophoridae; genus Pristiophorus; species Pristiophorus japonicus. The sequence goes on along the minus strand of NW_027252571.1, from coordinate 383,521 downwards.
GTGGGATTAGGCCGGGGGGGGGGCTCTTGGTCGGCCGGCGCGAGGCGGACACGATGGGCCGAAATGGCCTCCTTCCGCGCTGTAAATTTCTATGATTCTATGAGCCCCTTCCGTCTCGGCCCAGATTTGGGACGAAAGCTATTATCAGCTACTCACGTCAGGTTGTCGAGCAGATACGTTCCATCGATCCACATCCAAGTGGAGTCATGCTGGACCTCCTTAATTCCAATCCAATACACCTTGTCCACGTCGAAGGCAGCAACAAATTTCTGTGGGCCAGTACAGAGTCAATCATTGAGTGAAGCTCCATCTGCCCCGGCCCATCAAACACTCCCAGGGCAGGTACACGGGGTTAGATACAGAGTAAAGCTCCCTCTACACTGTCCCATCAAACACTCCCAGGGCAGGTGTCGTGTCTTGGATAAAGAGTCAGACTAGATACTGCGGGCTCAAAGTAAGGTGTGACCGTAGTCCTTTATTACAGATCTCAGAGTGCCGCTCCAGCCTGTGAGGCCTCCTTATGTACAGGTGCTCCCAAAGGATTGTGGGATCCCTTGGGACTCCAGGGGATGAGCCCTCTGGTGGTTAAACATGGTATTTACAGGTTTACATATATAACTACACTCCCCTCCCCAAAGTCAATAGTGTAACTATTTACAATGTGAGTCAATCTGGGGCCTTCCTTTCCCTGGTTGATCGTCTCGGTGTAAATGCTGGTTTTGGTGAGTCATTTGTTGGGCCCTCGCTGGGCTGCTGTGTAGCTGGTCTTGCTGGGCTGCAGGACGTGGTGAGTCCTGCTGGGCTGCTGTGGGTGATGGGTTCTGCTTCATGGTCAACCGCTGGGTCGGTTGCCACTTGTGTGTGTGTTGGAGGGTCGAAAAAGGTAGAATCTATTGTGGGTTGTTCTGGATAGTCCGTGAATCTGAGTTATGTTTAGTCCAAGTGTTTCCTGCAGGTGAGTCCATTTGAGAGTTTGACCAGAAACACCCTACTCCCCTCTTTGGCCACGACAGTGCCGGGAAGCCACTTGGGACCTTGTCCATAGTTCAACACAAATACAGCATCATTAATCTCAATTTCGCGTGACACGTTTGCGTGATCATGATATGTATTCTGTTGAAGCCGCCTGCTCTCTACCTGTTCATGTAGATCAGGGTGGACTAGCAAGAGCCTTGTCTTAAGTGCCCTTTTCATGAGCAGTTCAGCCGGGGAACCCCAGTGAGCGAGTGGGGTCTTGTGCCGTAACTAAACAGGACTCAGGATAGGCGAGTCTGCAGTGAGCCTTCAGTTACCCTCTTCAAGCTCTGCTTGATTGTTTGCACTGCTCGCTCTGCCTGACCGTTGGTTTAAACGGGGTAGATGTGACATGTTTGATCCCATTGCGGGACATGAACTCTTTCAACTCGGCACTGGTGAAGCACTTTCCATTGTCACTCACAAGGACGTCAGGCAGGCCGTGCATGGCAAACATGGCCCGCAGGCTTTCAATGGTGGCAGCAGACGTGCTTGCCGACATTATCTCACATTCAATCCATTTGGAGTGCGCATCTACAACCACTAGGAACATTTTTCCCAAGAATGGGCCTGCATAGTCGACATGGACCCTAGACCGCGGTTTGGAAGGCCAGGACCATAAATTTAGTGGCGCCCCCCTGGATGCATTGCTTAACTGTGAACATGTATTACATGTGTGCACGCAGGACTCAAAGTCTGCATCGATACCGGGCCACCACACGTGGGATCTGGCTATCGCTTTCATCATTACGATGCCTGGGTGGGTGCTGTGGAGGTCACTAATGAAGGTGTCCCTGGCCTTTTTGGGCACCACTACCCGATTACCCCATAGGAGGCAGTCTGCCTGTATAGATATTTCATCTTTGCGCCGCTGGTACGGCTTTATTTCTTCCTGCATCTCTAATGGGACACTAGACTAACTCCCGTGGAGCAGACAGTTTCTTACTAAAGACAGTAAGGGATCCTGGCTCGTCCAGGTTCTAATCTGTCGGGCGGTAACAGATGATTGCTCACTCTCGAATGCTTCCATTACCATGACTAAATCTGCGGGCTGTGCCATCTCCACCCCTGTGGTGGGCAATGGCAGCCTACTGAGAGCATCGGCACAGTTTTCTGTGCCTGGCCTGTGGCGGATGGCGTAGTTGTATGCGGTCAAAGTGAGCGCCCATCTCTGAATGCAGGCCGATGCATTCATATTTATCCCCTTGCTTTCAGAAAAGAGGGATATCAGTGGCTTATGGTCAGTTTCCAATTCAAATTTGAGCCCAAACAGGTATTGATGCATTTTCTTTACCCCATAGACACATGCTAACGCTTCTTTTTTGATTATGCTATAGGCCCTCTCAGCCTTAGACAGACTTCTGGATGCATAAGCAACCGGTTGCAATTTCCCAAATTCATTAGCTTGTTGCAATAGACACCCGACACCATATGACGACGCATCACATGCTAGTACCAAATGCTTACATGGATCGTACAACACAAGCAATTTGTTTGAGCATAACAGTTTCTTAGCTTTCTCAAAGGCATTTTCTTGGCCTTTACCCCATGCCCATTCATCTCCTATATGCAGTAAAGAGTGCAGGGGTTCTAACAATGTGTTAAGACCCAGTAAGAAGTTACCAAAATAGTTCAGGAGTCCTATAACTGCAGCTCCGTCACATTCTGTTGTCTCAGTGCGTTCTTGATTGCCTCCATCTTCGAATCGGTGAGCCTGATGCCGTCCGCCGCGATTCTTCTCCCCAGGAACTCCACTTCAAGCGCCAGGAAAACGCACTTCGAGCATTTTAACCTGAGCCCCACACGATTAAGCCGACTAAGAACCTCCTCCAGGTGCTCGACGGTGTCCCGACCTGTAACCAAGATGTCGTCCTGGAAAACCATGGTGTGCGGGACCAACTTCAGCAAGCTTTCCATGTTCCTCTGGAATATTGCCGCGGCTGATCGAATCCCAAATGGGCATCTGTTGTAAATGAAGAGACCTTTGTGCGCGTGATGCAGGTGAGGCCCTTCGATGATTCCTCCAGCTCCTGTGTCATGTAGGCCAAGGTCAAGTCCAGCTTCGTGAACGTCTTTCCTCCCGCCAGCGTCGCAAATAGGTCGTCTGCCTTTGGTAGCGGGTATTGATCCTGCAGGGAGAAATGATTGATAATTACTTTGTAACCACCACAGATTCTGATGGTGTCATCTTCCTTGAGGACTGGAACAATCGGACTGGCCCACTCATTGAATTCGATCGGAGAAATGATGCCCTCTCGTTGCAGCCTGTCCAGCTCGATCTTCACCCTCTCTCTCATCATGTACGGTACCGCTCTCGCCTTGTGATGGATGGGTCGCGCCCCCGGAATCAAGTGGATCTGCACTTTTGCTCCTTGGAACTTCCCGATGCCTGGTTCGAACAGCGAGAGGAACTTGTTTAGGACCTGGGTTCATGAAGAGTCATCGACAGACGAGAGTGCTCAGACATCGTCCCAGTTCCAGCGTACCTTTCCCAGCCAGCTCCTGCTGAATAGCGTGGGGCCATCGCCTGGTACTACCCAGAGTGGTAAATTGTGTACCGCTCCATCGTAGGAGATTTTTACGGTAGCACTGCCGATTACGGGAATCAGTTCCTTTGTGTACGTTCTCAGTTTAGTACGAATGGGAGTCAGGACTGGCCTTGAGGCCTTGCTGCACCACAATTTATCGAAAGTCTTTTTGCTCATTATGAACTGGCTCGCGCCCATGTCCAGCTCCATTGACACCGGGAGTCCATTTAATTCAACCTTCAGCATTATCGGGGGTGAATGTGTGCACCCTATATACCTCTGTCTCCTCAGTCTGAGGCTCTGGTTCGTCATGATCCACCGTGGATCTGTCCTCCTCTGCAACATGGTGGTTTGCAGGATTAGCAGGGTTTGCAGCTCGCCTGCACATACGTTGGAGGTGTCCCATTGTTCCACAGCCCTTGCAAACGTATTCTTTGAAGCGGCATGAATGGAAATGATGATCACCCCCGCAGCGCCAGCAAGGTGTTAATGGCCTTGCATTCACCACCCTTGATGGTGGGCTCTGAGTCACCTGTGGACATGCAGCTGCAGGCGTGTAAGTCCTGCCCTGTACATTACGATTCGAAAACAACATTACTTTGTTCACAGTACTTGCAGCAGCACTAATGTGCTGGGAAAATTGTTTGGTATTGTCACTGGTGGCAATGAATGCCTGGGCTATCGCTATGGCTTTACTCAAGATTGGGGTCTCTACAGTCAAAAGTTTGCGAAGTATTACTTCATGGCCAATGCCAAGTACAAAGAAGTCCTTGAGCATGTGCTCCAAGTGTCCTTCACATTCGCAATGTCCTGCAAGGCGCCTTAGCTCGGTGACGTAGCTCGCCACTTCCTGGCCTTCAGACCTCTTGTCCGTGTAGAACCGATACCTTGCCATCAGAACGCTTTCCTTCGGGTTTAGATGCTCCCAGACTAGTGTGCACAACTCATCGTACAACTTCTCTCTGGGTTTCGCTGGAGCGAGCAGATTTCTCATGAGGCCATACGTTGGTGCCCCGCAAACGGTGAGGAGGATCGTCCTTCGTTTGGCAGCGTTCGCTTCTCCTTCCTGATCATTGGCCACGAAGTATTGGTCGAGTCGCTCCACGAAGGTTTCCCAATCATCTCCCTCCGATAAAATTTCTCCAGGATGCCCACGGTACTTTGCATTGTTACGGTGGGGTCCGTCATCTGTATCTCGTCGCCAGTTGTTATGTCTTGAATAAAGAGTCAGACCAGATACTGCAAGCTCAAAGTAAGGTGTGACCGTTGTCCTTTATTACAGATCTCAGAGTGCCTCTCCAGCCTGTGAGGCCTCCTTATATACCGGTGCTCCCAAGGGATTGTGGGGTCCCTTGGGACTCCAGGGGATGAGCCCTCTGGTGGTTAAACATGGTATTTACAGGTTTACATATATAACAGCAGGTACAGCACGGGGTTAGATAAGAGTAAAGCTCCCTCTACACTGTCCAATCAAACACTCCCAGGGCAGGTACAGCGAGTTAGATACAGAGTAAAGCTCCCTCTACACTGTCCCATCAAACACTCCCAGGGCAGGTACAGGGGGTTAGATAAGAGTAAAGCTCCCTCTACACTGTCCCATCAAACACTCCCAGGGCAGGTACAGCACGGGGTTCGATACAGAGTAAATCTCCCTCTACACTGTCCCATCAAACACTCCCAGGGCAGGTACAGCTCGGGGTTAGATACAGAGTAAAGCTGCCTCTAGACTGTCCCATCAAACACTCCCAGGGCAGGTACAGCACGGGGTTAGATACAGAGTAAAGCTCCCTCTACACTGTCCCATCAAACACTCCCAGGGCAGGTACAGCACGGGGTTAGATACAGAGTAAATCTCCCTCTACACTGTCCCATCAAACACTCCCAGGGCAGGTACAGTTCGGGGTTAGATACAGAGTAAAGCTCCCTCTACACTGTCCCATCAAACACTCCCAGGGCAGGTACAGCACGGGGTTAGATACAGAGTAAAGCTCCCTCTACACTGTCCCATCAAACACTCCCAGGGCAGGTACAGCACAGGGTTAGATATTGAGTAAATCTCCCTCTACACTGTCCCATCAAACACTCCCAGGGCAGGTACAGGGGGTTAGATACAGAGTAAAGCTCCCTCTGCCCCTCGAGCCTGGTCCACGAATCAATTACATTATGGCTGATCTGTACCTTGACACCATTAATCTGCCTTTGTTCCCTAACCCTTAAAATCCTGACTCAACCAAAATCTATCAAGCTCAGTACTGGAATTCTCAAATGAATCCCAGCCTGAACAGAGGTGGAAAACGAGTTCTAGATTTCCACTGCCGCCTTGCGGGAAGAAGTTGTTCCTGACATCACCCATGAACGGCTTGGCTCTAATTTGAAGGTTATGTCTCCTTGTTCTGGACTCCCCACCGCTCACCCCGCTGGCCACCAGAGAATTTGTTCCTCTCTCTATCTGTCAGTGGTTCTGTGGGTAGCACCCTTACCTCTGAGTCAGAAGGTTGTGGGTTCAAGTCCCACTCCAGGGACTCGAGCACATAAATCTAGGCTGACACTCCCAGTGCAGTGCTGAGGGAGCGCCGCACTGTCGGAAGGGCGGTACTGAGGGAGCCCCGCACTGTCAGAGGGGCAGTACTGAGGGAGCGCCGCACTGTCGGAGGGGCAGTACTGAGGGAGCGCCGCACTGTCGGAGGGGCAGTACTGAGGGAGCGCCGCACTGTCGGAGGGGCAGTACTGAGGGAGCGCCGCACTGTCAGAGGGGCAGTACTGAGGGAACGCCGCACTGTTGGAGGGGCAGTACTGAGGGAACGCCGCACTGTCGGAGGGGCAGTACTGAGGGAGCGCCGCACTGTCGGAGGGGCAGTACTGAGGGAGCGCCGCACTGTCGGAGGGGCAGTACTGAGGGAGCGCCGCACTGTCGGAGGGGCAGTACTGAGGGAGCGCCGCACTGTCGGAGGGGCTGTACTGAGGGAACGCCGCATTGTCGGAGGGGCTGTACTGAGGGAGCGCCGCACTGTCGGAGGGGCGGTACTGAGGGCGCGTCGCACTGTCGGAGGGGCCGTCTTTCGGATGAGATGTTAAACTGAGGCCCCGACTGCCCTCTTGTATGGGCGTAAAAGTTCCCATGGCCATTATTCCAAAGAAGAGCAGGGGAGTTATCCCAGGTGTCCTGGGGCCAATATTTATCCCTCAATCAACATAACAACAAACAGTTTGTCTGGGTCATTATTACAGGTCCGTCTTCCTCACAGTTTGCGGTCCGAAAATCTATAGACTCATAAAGAATCTTCTCTTGTCCGCAAGTCCAACGGACAAGGACTATGAGGAATTGTGTACTCTGGTACATGACCATCTCAAACTAGAAGAAGGCATCATCATCTCACAATATCGATTCTACAAGCACATTCGTTCTGAGGGCCAGGATGTGTCAGAATTAGTTGCCGACCTAAGACGTCAAGCTGGACGTGTAAGTTCGAAAATGCGTTGGGAGACATGCTGCGGGACTTCTTTGTAATCGGCATCAACCATGAGGTGATCCTGTGTAAGCTAATGGCGGTGGAAATGCTGGACTTGAACAAGGCCATCACGATTGCCCAGGCAGGCATGACGATGGACAAACACTTAAAGCAGATATCTTCGGAAAATCGGAACTCGGTAAGTACTGTATCGTCGTTTGGCAGAGCTGCATTTGGCAGGGCCTACTCGACTGTGTATGCGAAACCTGTGGTTGCTTAAAATCCGCCAACGGGAATGAATCTGATTTCACCATGTTAGCATTGTGGGGGCAATCATCGGCCTCATCAGTGTAGGTTTAAATAGTACATTTGTAAAGGCTGTTTGAGGCTGGGGCATCTTCAGCGCAATTGTCCGCAACTGAGCAAGCGTGCTGCAACACACCACGTGGAGGATGATGACCAGTCCAGTGCAGATCCGGATATGCAATCCGAGATACCAGAGGAGGAAGTGGATGGACTGTATTCGTTCCTAACAAAGAGCCAACCGATAACGATTAATGTGAAACTTAACGGTGTGCCGGTATCGATGGAATTGGACACGGGTGCGAGTCAATCAATAATGAGCCAGAGAACATTCGACAAGCTGTGGGATACTAAGGCTGTGAGGCCTAAGCTGAGTCCAGTCGATGCCAAGTTGCGTACGTACACTAAAGAACTCATAACGGTGATTGGCAGTGCAGTAGTCAAGGTGTCGTATGATGGTGAGCTTCATGATTTACCGTTATGAATTGTTCCAGGCAATGGTCCAACGCTGTTTGGCAGGAATTGGGTGGAAAAAATCTAATGGAATTGGAACGATATCAAAGCGTTGTCATCGGAGGATGATACTCCATGTGCTCAAGTGCTGAGCAAGTTCCCCTCGCTGTTTGAACCAGGCATCGGCAATTTCACGGGAGCCAAGGTGCAGATCCACGTGGACTCGGATACAAGACCCATCCATCATAAAGCTCAGGCAGTGCCGTACATGATGAGGGAGAAGGTCGGAATCGAACTGGACAGGACTCGAGCGTGAAGGGGTCATATCACCGGTCGAATTTAACGAATGCGCCCGCCCCATTGTTCCTGTGTTGAAGAATGATGGCACTGTCAGGATTTGTGGAGACTACAAGGTTACGATCCACCGAGTTTCAAAACAGGATCAATACCCGTTACCGAAGACTGATGACCTGTTTGCAACGCTAGCCGGGGGGAAGTCGTTCACTAAACTGGATCTGACGTTGGCCTACATGACACAGGAGCTGGTCGAGACATCGAAGAAACTTACATGCATCAACACTCATAAAGGACTGTTTATCTACAACCTACAACAAGTGCCCTTTTGGAATTCGCTCGGCTGCAGACATATTTCAGAGGAACATGGAGAGTCTACTGAAGTCCGTCCCTAGAACCGTCGTGTTTCAAGATGATATCCTGGTCACAGGTCGTGACACCGCCGAACATCTGAACAACCTGGAAGAGGTTCTACATCGTCTGGACAAAGTGGGACTCAGACTGAAACGTTCGAAGTGCGTCTTCATGGCACCGGAAATCGAATTCCTGGGGAGGAAAATTGCTGCTGACGGCATCAGGCCTACGGACTCGAAAACCAAGGCCATCAAAAATGCACCCAAGCCTCAGAATGTGACAGAGCTGCGTTCGTTCCTTGGTCTACCTAATTACTTCGGTAATTTCCGACCGAGATTGAGCACTTTATTAGAGCCACTGCACATGCTGCTCAGAAAAGGCGACAACTGGGTTTGGGGTGCGTCTCAAGACAGAGCTTTTGAGAAAGCTACTAATCTGCTTTGCTCTAACAAGCTGCTGGTCGATTATGACGGGGAACAAAGAAATGGCAGACCAATTGAACAAGTACTTTGGTTCGGTATTCACTGAGGAGGACACAAACAACCTTCCGGATATAAAAGGGGTCAGAGGGTCTAGTAAGAAGGAGGAACTGAGGGAAATCCTTATTAGTCGGGAAATTGTGTTGGGGATATTGATGGGATTGAAGGCCGATAAATCCCCAGGGCCTGATGGACTGCATCCCAGAGTACTTAAGGAGGTGGCCTTGGAAATAGCGGATGCGTTGACAGTCATTTTCCAACATTCCATTGACTCTGGATCAATTTCTATGGAGTGGAGGGTAGCCAATGTAACCCCACTTTTTAAAAAAGGAGGGAGAGAGAAAACAGGGAATTATAGACCGGTCAGCCTGACATCGGTAGTGGGTAAAATGATGGAATCAATTATTAAGGATGTCATAGCAGCGCATTTGGAAAGAGGTGACATGATAGGTCCAAGTCAGCATGGATTTGTGAAAGGAAAATCATGCTTGACAAATCTTCTGGAAGTTTTTGAGGATGTTTCCAGTAGAGTGGACAAGGGAGAACCAGTTGATGTGGTGTATTTGGATTTTCAGAAGGCTTTCGACAAGGTCCCATACAAGAGATTAATGTGCAAAGTTAAAGCATATGGGATTGGGGGTAGTGTGCTGACATGGATTGAGAACTGGTTGGCAGACAGGAAGCAAAGAGTAGGAGTAAATGGGGACTTTTCAGAATGGCAGGCAGTGACTAGTGGGGTACCGCAAGGTTCTGTGCTGGGGCCCCAGCTGTTTACATTGTACATTAATGATTTAGACGAGGGGATTAAATGTAGTTTCTCTAAATTTGCAGATGACACTAAGTTGGGTGGCAGTGTGAGCTGCGAGGAGGATGCTATGAGGCTGAAGAATGACTTAGATAGATTAGGTGAGTGGGCAAATGCATGGCAGATGAAGTATAATGTGGATAAATGTGAGGTTATCCACTTTGGTGGTAAAAACAGAGAGACAGACTATTATCTGAATGGTGACAGATTAGGAAAAGGGGAGATGCAACGAGACCTGGGTGTCATGGTACATCAGTCATTGAAGGTTGGCATGCAGGTACAGCAGGCGGTTAAGAAAGCAAATGGCATGTTGGCCTTCATAGCGAAGGGATTTGATTACAGGGGTGTTACTACAGTTGTACAGGGCCTTGGTGAGGCCACACCTGGAGTATTGTGTACAGTTTTGGTCTCCTAGCTTGAGGAAGGAAATTCTTGTTATTGAGGGAGTGCAGCGAAGGTTCACCAGACTGATTCCCGTGATGGCGGGACTGACATATCAAGAAAGACTGGATCAACTGGGCTTGTATTCACTGGAGTTCAGATGAATGAGAGGGGTTCTCATAGAAACGTTTACAATTCTGACGGGTTTAGACAGGTTAGATGCAGGAAGAATGTTCCCAATGTTGGGGAAATCCAGAACCAGGAGTCACAGTCTAAGGATAAGGGGTAATCCATTTAGGACTGAGATGAGGAGAAACTTCTTCACCCAGAGAGTGGTGAACCTATGGAATTCTCTACCGCAGAAAGTTGTTGAGGCCAATTCACTAAATATATTCAAAAAGAAGTTAGATGTAGTCCTTAATACTAGGGGCATGAAGGGGCATGGCGAGAAAGCAGGAACTCATGAACTCATTGAATGGTGGTGTAGGCTCGAAGGGTCGAATGGCCTACTCCTGCACCTATTTTCTATGTTTCTATGATCTGTGTAAGCATCTAGTATTGGCCTGTGATGCTTCATCATATGGAGTTGGTTGCATGATCCAACAAGCTAATGAGTCGGGTAAACTACAACCTGTTGCGTGTGCTTCTAAAAGTTTGTCAAAGACGGCAAAAGCCTACAGCATGGTAGAAAAAGAAGCATTAGCCTGTGTGTATGGGGTTAAAAAGAGTCATCAGTACCTGTTTGGTCTTCGGTTTAAACTGGAAAGAGATCACAAGCCACTGATTTCATTGTTTTCAGAAAACAAAGATATCAATACCAATGTATCATCCCACATCCAGAGATGGGCGCTGACATTATCTGCCTATGATTATAGAAACATAGAAACATAGAAAATAGGTGCAGGAGTAGGCCATTCGGCCCTTCTAGCCTGCACCGCCATTCAATGAGTTCATGGCTGAACATTCAACTTCAGTACCCCATTCCTGCTTTCTCGCCATACCCCTTGATCCCCCTAGCAGTAAGGACCTCATCTAACTCCTTTTTGAATATATTTAGTGAATTGGCCTCAACAACTTTCTGTGGTAGAGAATTCCACAGGTTCACCACTCTCTGGGTGAAGAAGTTCCTCCGCATCTCGGTCCCAAATGGCTTACCCCTTATCCTTAGACTGTGACCCCTGGTTCTGGACTTCCCCAACATTGGGAACATTCTTCCTGCATCTAACCTGTCTAACCCCGTCAGAATTTTATATGTTTCTATGAGGTCCCCTCTCATTCTTCTGAACTCCAGTGAATACAAGCCCAGTTGATCCAGTCTTTCTTGATAGGTCAGTCCCGCCATCCCGGGAATCAGTCTGGTGAACCTTCGCTGCACTCCCTCAATAGCAAGAATGTCCTTCCTCAGGTTAGGAGACCAAAACTGTACACAATACTCCAGGTATGTCATTCGCCATAGACCTGGCACCGGGAATTGTGCCGATGCACTGAGCCGTCTGCCGTTGCCCACACCGGAAGTGGAGACGACACAACCTGCAGACCTACTGTTAGTCATGGATGCTTTTGAAAGTGAAGGAACCCCTGTCACAGCTCAACAAGTTAAGACCTGGACCGATATTATCGGTTGTGAAACGTTGTGTCCTTAGTGGTGATTGGTCTGCCATACCCAAGCAAATGGGTGATGAGACCGAACTTTACAACCGTCACAAAGACGAACTATCCATTCAGTCAGATTGTTTACTGTGGGGTAATCGTGTTGTTATGCCTAAGAAAAAGGTAGAGAGAAATTTGTACATGATCTACATAGCATTCATCCCGGTATTGTCATGATGAAAGCCACTGCCAGGTCTCATGTATGGTGGCCTGGAATTGACTCTGATCTGGAATCATGTGTGCATCAGTGCAACACTTGCATGCAGCGAAGTAAAGCACCAGCGGAATCGCCGCTGAGTCTGTGGTCGTGGCCATCTAAACCATGGTCCAGGATCCACATCGACTTTGCAGGTCCATTCCTGGGAAAGATGTTTTTAGTTGTGGGATAGATGCATATTCCAAGTGGATAGAGTGTATAATCACGTCATCCAGTACATCCATAGCTACCATTGAGAGCCTTCCTGTCATGTTTGCCACTCATGGTCTGCCCGATGTAAGCAACAATGAACCTTGCTTCACCAGTCTGGAGTTTCAAGAGTTCATGAAACTCAATGGTGTCAAACATGTGAGGTCAGCACTATTCAAACCTGCTTCTAATGGTCAAGCAGAGCATGCTGTCCATTTAGGATCGAGATGAGGAGGAGTTTCTTCACCCAGAGAGTGGTGAACCTGTGGAATTCTCTACCGCAGAAAGTTGTTGAGGCCAATTCACTAAATATATTCAAAAAGGAGTTAGATGTAGTCCTTACTACTAGGGGGATCAAGGGGTATGGCGAGAAAGCAGGAAGGGGGTACTGAAGTTGCGTGTTCAGCCATGAACTCATTGAATGGCGGTGCAGGCTCGAAGGGCCGAATGGCCTACTCCTACACCTATTTTCTATGTTTCTATGTTTCTATGTCCAAACCATCAAGCAGAGTATGAAACGTGTAACTCATGGTTCACTGCAGACTCGCCTGTCACGCATATTGCTTAGTTACAGGACAAGACCCCACACGCTTACCGGGGTTCCCCCCTGCTGAACGATTGACAAAGGGAGGTCTCAAAACCAGGCTCTCTCGTGTCCATCCTGACTTGAACGATCACGTTGAATACAGACGTCAAAGTCAGCAGTGGTATCATGATCACGCTGCCGTGTCACGTGACATTTCTGTTAACGATCCTGTGAATGTTTGCGCATGCCCCCGGCCTATGAGCACCATCGGAGCAGGCCGGGGAGCGGTAGGGGCGGTGTGGAAGCCTACCACTCCGGGGAGCAGCGCGAGACGGTGCAGGAGGGCGACGGCAGCGAACAGCGACGTCATCAAGGTCCAGTTCGGTGATTGGAGCGTGGGTAGGCACAGCAGGAGCGGGGCGAGGTCGGGGCGAAGGAGCGGCGAGAGACTGTAGAGGGGCGTGATCGGGGCCCAGGAGAGGCGCGAGTTCGGGGCCCAGAAGAGGCGAGGGCCCAGGGGCAGCACGGGGCCAGCCCACACTGCGATATGTGTGCGCACTGGGTCCGTGCAGCAGAGCTGGTCTCCAGTCGTCTTGGTTGATCCTTGCTACTGGTCCAAGACCTAGCTCTGTCAAGCCCGTGTGGTGGCTGGTGTGCAACGGCCACCCCACGTTAAATAAATCCACGCACAGGCTTCAAGATTTAGTTCGGGCCTGGAATTTTAGGTCCATCATTGAAACACCTGTGAACGTTTTGACGTGGAAGCAAGTCATCCTCGGTTCGAGGGACTGGTATGATGATGTATGTACTAAATTAATGTCAAGGTCCCAAGTGAATCGCCGATACTGTTACGGCCAAGGAGGGTAACAGAGTGTTTATCGTCAAGCTCAAGAATGGGCAGACATGCAGGAAACATGTCAATCAGAAAAAGCTGCGGCACACGGATGAACCGGAACCGTGTGAGGAAGACACCGTCAGCGACCAACCAACCTACCCTCAGTCATCAGAGGACTCCGTTGTCCTCAGTGAATCTGGACTTTCAATCCCTGCCATGGTCATTGTCACTACCATCAGATCAGCTACCCAGCCCCCAGTCATAACAGACTTAGAACACTTGACCTAGGCTGGAGTTGAACTGAGACGACCAACTCGGGAGCGGAAAGCCCCGGAGCGTCTCAATTTGTAAAAAGACTGTTACTAATATCTTAAAGGGGGATGTTGTTATGGATGTATACTTGGGATTATTAGCCACTAGGTGGCGTGACTGTCGGAGGTCATTGGGTTGTACGCACATGTGTGCAGCCCAGGTATAAAAGGCAAGCCATCTTGTAATGTGATCACTTTGGGCCCTAACAAAGCAGAGCCAGGTTTGTACCTGCGTTTGTTTACAGCATTCTGTCTATCGAGTTATTACATACATAACACAGATACTCACCAACACTTTCACACACTCACACACACACACACATACTCACACACTCAGTCACCAACACTCAGTCACACACAGATACTCACACACACTTTCACAAACACACACTCACACACACATACTCACACACTCAGTCACCAACACTCAGTCACACACAGATACTCACAAACACTCACTCACACACAGATACTCATACACTCACTCACAAACACACACTCACACTCACACACAGATACTCACACACATATTCACAAACACACTCACACACAGATACTCACAAACACACACTCATACTCACACACAGATACTCACACACACATTCACAAACACACACTCACACACAGATACTCACAAACACTCACTCACAGTCAGATACTCACACACTCACTCACAAACACACACTCACACTCACACACAGATATCACACACACATTCACAAACACACACAGATACTCACAAACACTCACTCACACACAGATACTCACACGCTCACTCACAAACACACACTCACACACAGATACTCACAAACACAAGCTCACACTCACACAGATACTCACACACTCACTCACACACACATACTCACACACTCACTCACAAACACACACTCACACACAGATACTCACAAACACACACTCACACAGATACTCACACACTCACTCACAAACATCATCACAGGCAGTCCCTCGGAGTCAAGGAAGACTTGCTTCCACTCTTAACATGAGTCCTTAGGTGGCTGAACAGTCCGATACGAGAACCACAGTCCCTGTCACAGGTGGGACAGACAGTGGTTGAGGGAAGGGGAGGGTGGGACTGGTTTGCCGCACGCTCCTTCCGCTGCCTGTGTTTGATTTCTGCACGCTCTCGGCGACGAGACTCGAGGTGCTCAGCGCCCTCCCGGATGCTCTTCCTCCACTTAGGGCGGACTGGTCTTTGGCCAGGGACTCCCAGGTGTCAGTGGGGATGTTGCACTTTATCAGGGAGGGTGTCCCTTGTAACGTTTCCTCTGCACACCTTTGGCTCGTTTGCCGTGAAGGAGTTCCAAGTAGAGCGCTTGCTTTGGGAGTCTCGTGTCTGGGGCCTGCGGACGATGTGGCCTGCCCAGCGGAGCTGTTCGAGTGTGGTCAGTGCTTCGATGCTGGGGATGTTGGCCTGGTCGAGGACGCTAACGTTGGTGCATCTGTCTTCCCAGGGGATTTGCAGGATCTTGCGGAGACATCGTTGGTGGTATTTCTCCAGCGACTTGAGGCGCCTACTGTACATGGTCCATGTCTCTGAGCCATACAGGAGGGCGGGTATCACTACAGCCCTGTAGACCATGAGTTTGGTGGTAGATTTGAGGGCCTGGTCTTCAAACACTCTTTTCCTCAGGCAGCCAAAAGCTGCACTGGCGCACTGGAGACGGTGTTGAATCTCGTCGTCAAACACACACACACACTCACAATCTCACGCACATACACACACTCACCAACACACACTCGCACTCACACACAGATTCTCATCAACATGTTTCCCACATTACAACAGTAACTATACTCAGTACTGCCCCTCCGACAGTGCGGCACTCCCTCAGTACTGCCCCTCCGACAGTGCGCCGCTCTCTCAGTACTGTCCCTCCGACAGTGCGGCACTCCCTCAGTACTGCCCATCCGACAGTGCGGCGCTCCCTCAGTACTGTCCCTCCGACAGTGCGGCGCTCTCTCAGCACAGCCCCTGACAGATGGCGCTCCCTCAGTACTGTCTCTCCGACAGTGCAGCTCTCCCTCAGTACCGCCCCTCCGACAGTGCGGCGCTCCCTCAGTACCGCCCCTCCGACAGTGCGGCACTCCCTCAGTACTGCCCCTCCGACAGTGCAGCTCTCCCTCAGTACTGCCCCTCCGACAGTGCGGCGCTCCCTCAGTACCGCCCCTCCGACAGTGCGGCACTCCCTCAGTACTGCCCCTCCGACAGTGCGGCACTCCCTCAGTACTGCCCCTCCGACAGTGCGGCACTCCCTCAGTACTGCCCCTCCGACAGTGCGGCACTCCCTCAGTACGGCCCCTCCGACAGTGCGGCACTCCCTCAGTACTGCCCCTCCGACAGTGCGGCACTCCCTCAGTACGGCCCCTCCGACAGTGCGACGCTCCCTCAGTACTTCCCCTCCAACAGTGCGGCGCTCCCTCAGTGCCGTCCCTCCGACAGTGCGGCGCTCCCTCAGTACTGCCCCTCCGACACTGCGGCGCTCCCTCAGTGCCGTCCCTCCGACAGTGCGGCACTCCCTCAATACTGCATTTTTGACAAAAACACACTCACACACAGATACTCACACAGATACTCGCCAACACTTTCACAAACACACACTCACATACAGATACTCACATACTCAGTCACACACTCACTCACAAACACACAGATACCCATACACTCAACACACACTCATACTCTCACGCACACAGACACACTCATCAACACACACTCGCATTCACACACAGATTCTCATCAACATGTTTCCCACATTACAACAGTAACTACACTCAGTACTGCCCCTCCAACAGAGCAGCGCACTCTCAGTACTGCCCCTCCGACAGTGCGCCGCTCTCTCAGTACTGTCCCTCCGACAGCGCGGCGCTCTCTCAGTACAGCCCCTCTGTACTGTCCCTCCGACAGTGCAGCGCTCCCTCAGTACTGCCACTCTGACAGTGTGGCACTCCCTCAATACTGCCCCTCTGACAAACACACACTCACACACAGATACTCACACAGATACCAACACTTTCACAAACACACACTCAGTCACACACTCACTCACTCACAAACACACACTCACAATCACACACATATCCTCACACTCTCACTCACCAACACACACTCATACACACATTGACCAACACACTTTCACACACACACACTCACTCACAAACACACACTCGCACTCACGCACACATTCTCACCAACACGTTTCTCACATTACAACAGTGACTGCACTCCAAAAGTACTTAATTGGCTGCGAAAGGCTTTGGGACGTCCAGTGGTCGTGAAAGGTGTGACATAAATGTCGATCATTCTTTCTCCATCTATCCTCTCGAACCATCTTTCCTTCTCTCTATCTACCCTCTCGAACCATCCAATCATGGCCCAGGTCACGACCTCCACCTTCTCCACCCAAGGGAACGCGAGGACAGCGAACAGGCTGCACCGCGGCGCGTGGGATCGTGCTACGCGCGGATCGGGACCCCGTACCTGTTCCTCGTCAGTGCGTATCACCACCAGCTCTGACCCTTCCGAGATGCATTCCTGACGGCTTTCATCCCAGCCCAGTTTAGACTTGGAGAAGTAATAGCAGTTGCCTTCGAACGGGGTCCAGTTCTTGTGACACAGCTGGCTGGTGCAATCTGGGGCGAGGCAAACCAAAGGGTGAGATGGAGTTATAAAAACCTACCAGGCGATATAAATAGACGCACAGAGCACACAACCAGTCGGAGGGAGTGTAACACAAGTGTAACGCCCCGATTCACAAAAGGAGTGCAGACAGAAAGCAGGAAACTATCGGCCAGTTAGCCAAACAGCTGTCAATCTATCTGTTCAACCTTCGTTGCCTCCAGGCCAGATCCAAGACCGACCAAGAAAGTGTGAGGTCATGCACTTTGGCCGAAAAAAAATCAAAGAGCAAGTTATTATTTAAATGGAGAAAAATTGCCAAGTGCCGCAGTACAGCGGGACCTGGGGGTCCTTGTACATGGAACACAAAAGGTTAGTATGCAGGTACAGCAAGTGATCAGGAAGGCCAATGGTATCTTGGCCTTTATTGCAAAGGGGATGGAGTATAAAAGCAGGGAAGTCTTGCTACAGTTATACAGGGTATTGGTGAGGCCACACCTGGAGTACTGCGTGCAGTTTTGGTCTCCGTATTTACGAAAGGATATACTTGCTTTGGAAGCAGTTCAGAGAAGGTTCACTCGTTTGATTCCGGAGATGAGGGGGTTGACTTATGAGGAAAGATTGAGGAGGTTGGGCCTCTACTCATTGGAATTCAGGAGAATGAGAGGTGATCGTATCGAAACGTATAACATTATGAGGGGGCTTGACAAGGTGGATGCAGAGAGGATGTTTCCACTGATGGAGGAGACTAGAACTAAGGGGCATAATCTTAGAATAAGGGGCTGCCCATGAGGAGGAATTTCTTTTCTCAGAGGGTTGTAAATCTGTGGAATTCGCTTCCCCAAAGAGCTGTGGAAGCCGGGACATTGAATAAATTTAAGACAGAGATAGACAGTTTCTTAACCGATAAGGGAATAAGGGGGCGGGCAGGGAAGTGGAGCTGAGTCCATGATCGGATCAGCCATGATCGTATTAAATGGCGGAGCAGGCTCGAGGGTCCGTGTGGCCTACTCCTGCTCCTATTTCTTATCTTCTTGTGTTCTTATGTCCCATCCTCTGTCGTTGAACTACAGTACATGGACGACGCTTGCGTCTGAGCACATTCAGAGGCCGAATTCCAAGTCATCGTCAACACCTTCACTGAGGCGCACGAAAGCATGGGCCTTACACTAAATGTCCGTCAGACAAAGGTCCTCCACCAACCTGACCCCACACAGCACTGCTCCCCGGTTATCAAGATCCACGGCCCGGCCCTGGACAACATGGACCACTTTCCATACCTCGGGAGCCTATTATCAGCAAGGGCAGACATCGCCAACGAGGTTCAACACCCCCTCCAGTGCGCCAGCGCAGCCTTCGGCCGCCTGAGGAAAAGAGTGATCAAAGACCAGGCCCTCAAATCTGCCACCGAGCTCATGGTCTGCAGGGCTGTAGTAATACCCGCCCTCCTGTATGGCTCAGAGACATGGATTATATACAGCAGACACCTCAAGTTGCTGGAGAAATACCACCGACGATGTCTCCGCAAGATCCTGCAAATCCACTGGGAGGACAGACGCACCAACGTTAGCGTTCTCGACCAGGCCCAACATCCCCAGCATCGAAGCACTGACCACACTCGACCAGCTCCGCTGGGCAGGGCCACATTGTCCGCACGCCCCAGACACGAGACTCCCAAAGCGAGCGCTCTACTCGGAACTCCTTCACAGCAAGCGAGTCCCAGGTGGGCAGAGGAAACATTTCAAGGACACCCTCCTTGATAAAGTGCAACATTCCCACCAGCACCTGGGAGTCCCTGGCCCAAAGACCAGTCCGCCCTAAGTGGAGGAAGAGCATCCGGGAGGGCGCTGAGCACCTCGAGTCTCGTCGCCGAGAGCGTGCAGAAAGCAAGCGCAGGCAGCGGAAGGAGCGTGCGGCAAACCAGTCCCACCCACCCTTTCGTTCAATGACTGTCTGTCCCACCAGCGACAGAGACTGTAATTCCCGTATTGGACTGTTCAGTCACCTCAGAACTCACTTTTAAAGTGGAAGCAAGTCTTCCTCAATTTTGAGGGACTGCCCATGATGATGATGTCATTGTAAAAATGCTGGAGTCCATTATTAAGGGAGTAGTTGCAGAATAATTCGAAAATTATAGTATAATCAATCAGAGTCAAGATGGTTTTATGAAAGGGCTTGACAAATTTATTCGAGTTCTTTGAGGAAGTAATGAGCAGGGTGGATCAGGGGGAACCAGTAAATGTAGTGTATTTAGATTTCCAAAAGGCATTCGGTAAGGTGAATATCCCTGAAGGTAGCAGGCCAGGTAGATAAGGTGGTTGAGAAGGCATACAGAATACTTGCCTTTATTGGCCGAGGCACAGAATACAAGAGCAGGGAGGTTATGCTTGAACTGTATAAAACACTAGTTAGGCCACAGCTGGAGTACTGCATGCAGTTCTGGTCACCACATTACAGGCAATATGTGATTGCACTGGAGAGGGTGCAAAGGAGATTTACTAGGATGTTGCCAGGACTGGAGATTTTTAGCGATGAGGAAAGATTGGATAGGCTGGGGTTGTTTTCTTTGGAACAGAGGAGGCTGAGGGGAGACCTGATTGAGGTGTATAAAATTATGAGGAACCTGGATAGAGTGGATGGGACGGACCTGTTTCCCTTAGCAGAGGGGTCAATAACCAGGGGGCATCGATTTAAGGTAAGTGGCAGGAGGTTTAGAGGGGATTTGAGGGGAAATTTCTTCACCCAGAGGGTGCTGGGGGTCTGGGGCGGAACTCACTGCCTGAAAGGGTGGTAGAGGCAGAAAACCTCACCGTATTTGGATTCTATGAAGCTGTGATTGTTCTCCTTAGAGCAAAGAAGGTTAATCATAGAATCATAGAAGTTTACAGCACAGAAGGAGGCCATTTCGGCCCATCGTGTCCACGCTGGCTGACAAAGAGCCACCCCAGCCTAATCTCACTTTCCAGCTCTCGGTCCGTGGCCCTGTAGGTTACGGCACTTTAAATGCACATCCAAATGTGGGGAGGGTTTCTGCCTCGACCACCCTTTCAGGCAGCGATTTCCAGACACTCACCACCAATTAGTGAAAAAATTTCCCCTCAAATCCCCTCTAAACCTACGAATTACTTTAAATCTCTGCCCCCGGTTGTTGACCCCTCTGTTAAGGAAAACAGGTCCGTCCTATCCACTCTATCCAGGCCCCCTCATCATTTTATACACCTCAATCAGGTCTCCCCTCAGCCTCCTCTGTTCCAGAGAAAACAAAACCCCATCCTATCCAATCTTTCCTCGTAGCTAAAATTCTCCAGTCCCAGCAACATCCTGGTAAATCTCCTCTGTACTCTCTCCAGTGCAACATCCTGGTAAATCTCCTCTGTACCCTCTCCAGTGCAACATCCTGGTAAATCTCCTCTGTAGCCTCTCCAGTGCAACATCCTGGTAAATCTCCTCTGTACCCTCTCTAGTGCAACATCCTGGTAAATCTCCTCTGTACCCTCTCTAGTGCAACATCCTGGTAAATCTCCTCTGTACCCTCTCCAGTGCAACATCCTGATAAATCTCCTCTGTACCCTCTCGTGTGCAACATCCTGGTAAATCTCCTCTGTACTCTCTCCAGTGCAACATCCTGGTAAATCTCCTCTGTACTCTCTCCAGTGCAACATCCTGGTAAATCTCCTCTGTACTCTCTCCAGTGCAACATCCTGATAAATCTCCACTGTACCCTCTCCAGTGCAACATCCTGGTAAATCTCCTCTGTACTCTCTCCAGTGCAACATCCTGGTAAATCTCCTCTGTACCCTCTCCAGTGCAACATCCTGGTAAATCTCCTCTGCACCCTCTCTAGTGCAACATCCTGGTAAATCTCCTCTGTACCCTCTCCAGTGCAACATCCTGGTAAATCTCCTCTGCACCCTCTCCAGTGCAACATCCTGGTAAATCTCCTCTATACACTCTCTAGTGCAACATCCTGGTAAAGCTCCTCTGTACCCTCTCTAGTGCAACATCCTGGTAAATCTCCTCTGTACCCTCTCTAGTGCAACATCCTGTTAAATCTCCTCTGTACCCTCTCCAGTGCCACATCCTGGTAAATCTCCTCTGCACCCTCTCTAGTGCAACATCCTGGTAAATCTCCTCTGTACCCTCTCCAGTGCCACATCCTGGTAAATCTCCTCTGTACCCTCTCTAGTGCAACATCCTGGTAAATCTCCTCTGTACCCTCTCCAGTGCCACATCCTGGTAAATCTCCTCTGCACCCTCTCTAGTGCAACATCCTGGTAAATCTCCTCTGTACCCTCTCCAGTGCCACATCCTGGTAAATCCCCTCTGCACTCTCTCCAGTGCAATCACATCCTTCCTGTAATGTGGTGACCAGACCTGCACGCAGTACTCCAGCTGTGGCCTAACCAGTGTTTTATACAGTTCAAGCATAACCCTCCTGCTCTTGTATTCTACGTCTCGGCTAATAAGGGTAAGCATTCCATATGCCTTCTTACCCACCTTATCTACCTGGCCTGCTACCTTCAGGGATCTGTGACATGTCCTCCAATGTGCTGATCAGGACTGCATGGGGAGTTTGGCCAAAATGGGAGACTTAAGAAGGTTTTTTTGGTAGAACACAAAGACTCGCAGGAGGTAACTCGTTTGCTGTTTGACAATTCGGGGGAGGGGCTGGCCCATGATTGAGCGATATGTAAGGTTACTAATCTTCAGAAAAACACAGACCATGAACTAAACATTGATTAAGCCAAGCTTTTGGAATTAAGCTGGACAATTAAGGACATTCTGTGGTCAGGCACTAAAACTGACTTCATGCACAACAACAATGGAGTTGTTCCGGGAGGCCCTGAACTTGATTGACCAGGGCGGGGAAAACAGCCACTGGAGACATCGAGTCCGTAAAAAAAACGGACAACAAAGGACCCCCACGGAATGCAAATTTTTGGATGACGGCATTCAGCATAAGGAAATATCTTTTGCATTGTCGACTCCGTGTGCAAATTAGTAGCCGTTCAAACTCATCACCCCCCAGCCTGTTAAACCGATCCCCACATCGATATTCGGATCTCGGCCCAGCGGGGAAACGTTTTCAAAACATGGATAAATATGCGAGAAAAAAGTCGCTCGGCAGAAGGAGGACAGGAAGACAGAACAAGCAGCGGAAAGGAACAGAATATGCAGAGGGCAGCCAGAAGAAGAAACAGCAAGTCATGGAATCAAGGACCACGAATCTCTGGTGATAAAGTCAAATTTCTCTCAGAAGTTTAGGCCTGTAGTTTTAGTTGTTTTTTGTTACGTAATACAACGGAAACTGGGTTAAGCCTAGATTTTGTGCCAGGTGCTGTCCATTCCCACTATAAGTTCCGCGGTCGCAGAATCGGAGTAGATTGAAACTTACTGACGATTTGGCAGAAGGACTGCAGCCAACGCAGGAACATGTCCTCGTATCTCGTGCACTTCGGGTCGAACATGTTTTGCACGAGCAACAGTTTCAACACTGCGTTCTTCTCTTCCATCGCGTCGGCTACGATCAACTCACTCGCCGCACGTTTCCGCACCTGCGCGCCTGTGGGTCACCAGAGCAAAACCGTCAGAATTCGCGTGTCCAGAACGTGTTTCAAGCCCCCAGAGCTGCCCCCTCCCTCTCTCTCTGGCCTCTCAAGAGTCAAAAGGGTCGTGGGTTCGTGTCCCCCTCCCCCACACCCTCCACACACTCACACACACACACACTCCAGAAACTCGAGCCCCATAATCCCCCGCCCGCCACCCCCCCACTTGCCCAGTACTGAGGGAGCGGTGCACCGTCGGAGGGGCGGTACTGAGGGAGCACTGTACTGCGCTGTCGGAGGGGCGGTACTGAGGGAGCGCCGTACTGCATTGTCGGAGGGGCAGTACTGAGGGAGCGCCGTACTGCATTGTCGGAGGGGCGGTGGTGAGGGAGCGCCGTACTGCGCTGTTGGAGGGGCAGTGCTGAGGAAGCGCCATACTAGGCTGTCGGAGGGGCAGTACTGAGGGAGCGCCGTACTGCATTGTCGGACGGTCAGTACTGAGGGAGCGCCGTACTGCACTGTCGGAGGGGCGGTACTGAGGGAGCGCCGTACTGCACTGTCGGAGGGGCGGTACTGAGGGAGCGCCGTACTGCACTGTCGGAGGGGCGGTGGTGAGGGAGCGCCGCACTGCATTGTCGGAGGGGCGGTGGTGAGGGAGCGCCGTACTGCGCTGTTGGAGGGGCGGTAGTGAGGGAGCGCCGTACTGCATTGTCGGAGGGGCGGTGGTGAGGGAGCGCCGTACTGCGCTGTTGGAGGGGCAGTGCTGAGGTAGCGCCATACTAGGCTGTCGGAGGGGCAGTACTGAGGGAGCGCCATACTGCGCTGTTGGAGGGGCGGTAGTGAGGGAGCGCCGTACTGCATTGTCGGAGGGGCGGTGGTGAGGGAGCGCCGTACTGCGCTGTTGGAGGGGCAGTGCTGAGGTAGCGCCATACTAGGCTGTCGGAGGGGCAGTACTGAGGGAGCGCCATACTGCGCTGTTGGAGGGGCGGTAGTGAGGGAGCGCCGTACTGCGCTGTCGGAGAGTCGGTACTGAGGGAGCGCCGTACTGTGCTGTCGGAGAGTCGGTACTGAGGGAGCGCCGTACTGCGCTGTCGGAGAGTCGGTACTGAGGGAGCGCCGTACTGCGCTGTCGGAGAGTCGGTACTGAGGGAGCGCCGTACTGCGCTGTCGGAGAGTCGGTACTGAGGGAGCGCCGTACTGCGCTGTCGGAGAGTCGGTACTGAGGGAGCGCCGTACTGCGCTGTCGGAGAGTCGGTACTGAGGGAGCGCCACACTGCGCTGTCGGAGAGTCGGTACTGAGGGAGCGCCACACTGCGCTGTCGGAGAGTCGGTACTGAGGGAGCGCCACACTGCGCTGTCGGAGAGTCGGTACTGAGGGAGCGCCGCATTGCGCTGTCGGAGAGTCGGTACTGAGGGAGCGCCGCACTGCGTTGTCGGAGAGTCGGTACTGAGGGAGCGCCGCACAGTTGGAGGGGCAGTACCAAGGGAGCGCCGCACAGTTGGAGGGGCAGTACCAAGGGAGCGCCGCACTGTCGGAGGGGCAGTACCGAGGGAGCGCCGCACAGTTGGAGGGGCGGTACCGAGGGAGTGCCGCACTGTCGGAGGGGAGGTACTGAGGGAGCGCCGCACTGTGGGAGGGGCAGTACCGAGGGAGCGCCGCACAGTTGGAGGGGCGGTACCGAGGGAGTGCCGCACTGTCGGAGGGGAGGTACTGAGGGAGCGCCGCACTGTGGGAGGGGCAGTACTGACAGAGCACTGCACTGTCAGAGGTGCCGTCTTGCGGATGAGACGTTAAACCGAGGCCCCGTCTGCTCTCTCAGGTGGACGTAAAAGGTTGAGTAGGTTGGGCCTCTACTCATTGGAATTCAGAAGAATGAGAGGTGATCTTATTGAAACATATAAGATTATAAGGGGGCTCGACAAGGTGGATGCAGAGAGGATGTTTCCATTGATGGGGGAGACTAGAACTAGGGGCATAATCTTCGAATAAGGGGCCGTCCATTTAAAACTGAGATGAGGAGGAATTTCTTCTCTCAGAGGGTTGTAAATCTGTGGAATTCGCTGCCTCAGAGAGCTGTGGAAGCTGGGACATATATTTAAGACAGAGATAGACAGTTTCTTAACCGATAAGGGGTTAAATGTGAAGTTATCCACTTTGGTTGGAAAAGCATAAGGACAAAATATTATTTAAATGGTGATGGCTTGGGAAGTGTGGATGTACAGAGGGACCTGGGAGGTCTTGTACACCAGTCATTGAAAACAAACATGTAGGTGCAGCAAGCAGTTAGGGAGGCAAATGGTACGTTGGCCTTCATTGCAAGAGGGTTTGAGTACAGGAGCAAAGATGTCTCACTACTGTTACACAGGGCCTTGGTGAGACCTGGAGTATTGTGAGCAGTTCTGGTCTCCTTACCTAAGGAAGGATATACTTGCCATCGAGGGAATGCAGCGAAGGTTCACCAGACTGATTCCTGGGATGGCAGGACTGTGGTACGAGGAGAGATTGGGTCGACTAGGCCTGTATTCACTGGAGTTTAGAAGAATGAGAGGGGATCTCATTGAAAGGTATAAAATTCTGACGGGGTTGGACAGACTGGATGCGGGGAGGATGTTTCCTGGGGCTGGGAAGTCTAGAACAAGGGGTCACACAGTCTCAGGATACGAAGTTGGAAATTTAGGGCCGAGATGAGGAGAAATTTCTTCACTCAGAGGGTGGTGAACCTGTGGAATTCTCTATCCCAGACGGCTGTGGAGGCCAAGTCAATGAATATATTTAAGAGGTAGATAGACAGATTTCTCGAAACAAAAGACATCAAGGGGTATGGGGAGAAAGCGGGAATGTGGTGTTGAGATAGAGGATCAGCCATGATCATATTGAATGGTGGTGCAGGCTCGAAGGGCCCAATGGCCTACTCCTGCACCTATTTATTATGTTCTTCTGTTCAAGGTGGGAATACACTCACTGGGCCAAATGACCTGTTTCTCTGCCACAGACGCGATATAACTCACTGTAAAATGACCACTTACCTTCGACGTGCAATACCAAAATGCAGATGGCAAGGATGGCACAAAGGGCAAGGAGAGCCAGAGCTAACTTGCTCCAGTTTGATCTGCAGGCTTCTCTCCAACCAGAAGCTGGGCGCAAAGGGGCATAAAAAAACATGGTTAGCAACGAGAGAGGGAGGGGGAAAACAGCAGGCAGATATTAAGAACGTAAGAACATAAGAAATAGGAGAAGGAGTTGGCCATTTGGCCCTTCGAGCCTGCAGCACCATTCAATATGATCATGGCTGATCATTCCCTCAGTACCCCTTTTCCTGCTTTTTCTCCATACCCCTTGATCCCTTTAGCCGTAAGGACCACATCTAACTCCCTCTTGAATATATCTAACGAACTGGCCTCAACAACTCTCTGTGGTAGAGAATTCCACAGGTTAACAACTCTCTGAGTGAAGAAGTTTCTCCTCATCTCAGTCCTAAATGGCCTACCCCTTATCCTTAGACTGTGACCCCTGGTTCTGGACTTCCCCAACATCGGGAACATTCTTCCTGCATCTAACCTGTCCAATCCCGTCAGAATTTTATATGTTTCTATGAGATCCCCTCTCATTCTTCTAAATTCCAGTGAATATAAGCCCAGTCGATCCAGCCTTTCTTCATATGTCAGTCCTGTTATCCCGGGAATTAGTCTGGTGAACCTTCGCTGCACTCCCTCAATAGAATGTCCTTCCTCAGATTAGGAAACCAAAAACTTACACAATCTTCAAGGTGTGGCCTCACCAAGGCCCTGTACAACTGCAGTAAGACCTCTCTGCTTCTATACTCAAATCCCCTCGCTATGAAGGCCAACATACCATTTGCCTTCTTCACCGCCTGCTGCACCTGCATGCCAACCTTCCATGGCTGATGTACCATGAGCAGGAGCAGGAGTAGGCCATACGGCCCTTCGAGCCTGCTCCGCCATTCAATACGATCATGGCTGATCCGATCATGGACTCAGCTCCACTTCCCTGCCCGCTCCCCATAACCCTTGACCCCCTTATCGCTCAAAAATATGTCTATTTCCACCTTGAATATATTCAATGACCCAGCCTCCACAGCTCTCTGGGGCAGAGAATTCCACAGATTTACAATCCACTGGGAGAAGAAATTCCTCCTCATTTCCATCTTAAATGGGCGGCCCCTTAATCTGAAACTATGCCCCCTAGTTCTAGACTCCCACCGCCCCCCCCCCCCCCTCCACGAGGGGAAATATCCTCTCTGCATCCACCCTGTCAAGCCCCCTCAGAATCATATATGTTTCAGTAAGATCACCTCTCATTCTTCTAAACTCCAATGAGTACAGGCCCAACCTGTTCAACCTTTCTTCATAAGACAACCCATTCATCTCAGGAATCAACCAAGTGAACCTTCTCTGAACAGCCTCCAATGCAAGTATATCCTTCCGTAAATACGGAGACCAAAACTGCGTGCAGTATTCCAGGTGTGGTCTCACCAATACCCTGTCTAACTGTAGCAAGACTTCCTTGCTTTTATACTCCATCCCCTTTGCAATAAAGACCAAGATACCATTGGCCTTCCTGATCACTTGCTGTACCTGCATACTATCCTTTTGTGTTTCATGTACCAGGACCCCCTCTGTACTGCAACACTTTGCAATTTTTCTCCATTTAAATTATAATTTGCTTTTCTATTTTTTCTAGCAAAATGGACAACCTCACATTTTCCCACATTATACTCCATCTGCCAAATTTTTGCCCACTCACTTAGCCTGTGATAGAGAATTCAAACAGGCTGCATTTAGACAGACTGTGAAAATTCACAGACCCCCAAGTCAAGGTTGCTACATGCAGTTCAGCATGTTGCATTAAGTCATCAATCAACTTGACATTTTAAGACCCTTGGGTAGCGAGCCAATTAAAAGGTTAAAAGACTATTAA
Source organism: Pristiophorus japonicus (assembly GCF_044704955.1). Lineage (NCBI taxonomy): Eukaryota > Metazoa > Chordata > Chondrichthyes > Pristiophoridae > Pristiophorus > Pristiophorus japonicus. The sequence goes on along the minus strand of NW_027252571.1, from coordinate 355,611 downwards.
TTGAGCCAATAAGGTCAAAGAAGGCGAGTTCTTTTCTGTAAATTGATCCAGGTATAAGTACAGCCATTTTGACCATGTGGTCCCAGAAGGACAAAGACCTGGCTTAAAGCCAAGAACTTGTTACTGCTGTCTGCCAAAAATAAAGCAGTTAAAACTACAATCGGAGTTCGTATTTCATTGGAAATTAAGAGATCTAACAGCCTGCCCATGTCCCTTTGCAGATTTTTTGTGTCCTCCTCACAATTTTCTTTCCCACCCATCTTTGTATCATCAGCAAACTTGGCTACATTACACTCGGTCGCTGTATCCAAATCATTAATATAGATTGTAAATAGTTGAGGCCCCAGCATCGATCCCTGCGGCACCCCACTAGTCACTGTTTGCCAACCGGAAAATGACCCATTTATCCCGACTCTGTTTTCTGTTAGTCAGCCAATCCTTTATCCATGCTAATACATTACCCCCAACCCCGTGAACTTTTATCTTGTGCAGTAACCTTTTATGGGGCACCTTATTGAACCCCTTCTGGAAATCCAAATACACCACATCCACTGGTTCCCCCTTATCCACCCTGCTCGTTACAATCCTCAGGGAATTTCAGCAAATTTGTCAAACATAAAACCATGCTGACTCTGCTTGATTTAATTATTCTTTTCCAAATGTCCCGTTACTACTTCCTTAATAATGGACTCCAGCATTTTCCCAATGACAGATGTTAGGCTAACTGGTCTATAGTTTCCTGCTTTTTGTCTGCCTCCTTTTTTTAAATAGGGGCGTTACATTTGCTGTTTTCCAATCTGCTGGGATCGCCCCAGAATCCAAGGAATTTTGGTGGATTATAACCAATGCATCCATTATCTCTGCAGCCACCTCTCTTAAGACCCTAGGATGTAAGGTATCAGGTCCAGGGGACTTGTCCGCCTTTAGTCCCATTATTTTACTGAGTACTACTTCATTAGCGATCGTGATTGAATTAAGTTCCTCCCTCCCTATAGCCCCTTGATTATCCACTATCGGGATGTTTTTAGTATCTTCTATCATGAAGGCCGGTACAAAATATTTGTTCAATGCCCTGTACAGTTGTAACAGGATTTCCCTACTTTTATATTCCATCCCCCTTGCAATAAAGGCCAACATTCAATTTGCCTTGCTGTTTTGCATGCCAACTTTTTGGGTTTCATGTACAAGAACCTCCAGATCCTTCTGTACCATAGCATTGTGTAATCTCTCCCCATTTAAATAAGAATTTGCTTTTGTATTTTTCCTACAGAAGTGGATAACCTCACATTTTCCCACATTCTGCTCCATCTGCCAAATTTTTGCCCACTCATTTAGCCCGTCTACATCTCTTTGTAGATTCTTTGCGTCCTCCTCACAACTTGCTTTCCCACTTTGTAATACCTCTCATTCTTCTAAACTCCAGAGAGTATAGGCCCACTCCACACTCGCTCTCATCATAAGACAGCCCTCTTATCCCAGGAATCAATCTAGTGAACCTCCGTTGCACCGCCTCCAAGGCAGGTATATCCTTAATAAGAACATAAGAAATAGGAGCAGGAGTAGGCCATATGGCCCCTCGAGCCTGCTCCGCCATTTAATACCATCATGGCTGGTCCACTTCCCTGCCCGCTCCCCCTAACTCCTTATTCCCTTATTGGTTCAGAAACTGTCGATCTCTGTCTTAAATCTACTCAATGTCCCAGCCTCCACAGCTCTCTGGGGCAGCGAATTCCACAGATTTACAACCCTCTGAGAGAAGAAATTCCTCCTCGTCTCAGTGTTAAATGGGCAGCCCCTTATTCTAAGATTATGCCCCCTAGATCATTCCTCAGATAAGGAGACCAAAATTGTGCGCAGTGCTCCAGCTCACCAAGGCCCTGTGCAAAATGCATTTTGTGAGTGCACTGGTGCATGAGTTGCTTTGATCGCCACTCAGCCTGCAAAGTCTTACACAATACCACAAATTCACACGAGGCACATTCTATCGACAAGGTCACTCCATGACCTGAACCTTTATTCACAGGACCAAGAAGTGATGACCCTGCGTGGGACCTCCCTTTATATACCTGGATGACCAGGTGAGGAGTGTCTCCCACAAGTTCACCCCCTGTGGTCAAGGTGTGCATTTCTTACGTATACACAGTATTGCAGCGTTGTTACATAAAGGTTACATACATGACACAGCCTACCCTCATCCTCCTCAGAGGCAGTCTTTTCTATGCTGGGCCCCTCCATGAGCCCGATCTCGTCCATGAAGGTCGCCTGCATGCCGTGGATGGAGCTCGCCAGTCCCTCTGAGCCCGGCCTGTTGTCCAAAGCGGCGGCCATTCCCACTGGCTGGTCCGTACGCTCCGAAATGTTCATCCCCACCATGGTTCCCTCATAGTCCTCCAGGTTGGGCACCGAATCTGGCCGTCTGACTGAGTCGGAATCATCCAATCTTAGCTGCTCGTCATTAACTTCCTTCTCCGAGCGCAGCAGAAACCTTGGCCTCTTGAATTTGCGGAGCAAGGAGCCAGCCATTTTGTCTTTTTGTCAACCTTGACGTCAAATAATGGGATTTGCGACCATTTCGGTTCGGCTGCTATTAATTTTCTTCATACTATTGAATTGGTTGGCCTTCGTTGATTCAAGGAAATGAATGAATGAATGAATGATTTATTTTTTTAAACTCTCAACAATTTACTGATTTGATTAACAAGTAACATTTATAATGAATTAACTTTTGAAGGAACTATTTCTCTCGAGCTAAATATAATTTAACAAGATTATGACAAATAGTTGAATCATTTAATTGAGTAATTAACAGTTGAAGGAATTTCAATTCATTACGTTTGATCAAATAATGAGATAATTGATAATTAATCTTGTTAATCAATTATTCATTTGTAATTAACTATTAATACTTTCATTAATCACTATTAATGGGATTTTTAGGTTAATTCTTCATCTTTAATTATTAAATCAATTATTGATTAGTTTTGGTTTGTTAAGATGATTAATATAGATTATTTATTTTATTGTGTCGTTGACAATTTTATTAGTTACTCCTTATTAACCATTAACTTATTAAATTAACTATTAAAGATTATTAAAGACAATTTAAATTAGAGTATATTTAAATAAATTTGATAATTAGTGACTTTTATTCAAAGAATTAAAATGATCGATGAATAAAGGTAAGTTATGTTAACTATGGAATCATAATATGAATATTCTCCCCAATTACTAATTAGGTATAAATATTTTATTATTCGATATTTAGTTTAATTATGCAATATTCAAACTACTGTCTTTTAGATTAAGTAGTTGAATATGTGGACTAGTAACTGTCTTTAGTTACATAATTGTGAATTTGTGGATTCATATTAGACAAAAGGCTGATTTTGAATAAATGAGTATTGAATATTACACAAACGGCTGATTTTAAATGAATGAATATTGATTACTTATAATCAATTATGTCGATTATTGAATAGATCGAAGTTAAATTCCAATTTATAAATTATTGACCAGATTAATTATTGATATACATTGAACATTAACTAATTAACAATTTAATATTTAGATTATTGATTATACAATTAATGGTATTTAATTATTGATTAGGTATATGAATGATTGAATACAGGGAATAATTGTTGATATGGAATATTAATTGATTATAGAGATGAATTATTGATCAGATATATTAATAATGGAATATGCAGACTAATTATATTAATGATAGATTATTGAGATTAATTATTGATCTGGTATATTAATGATGTTTTACAGAGATTCATTAGGGATTAGGTATACTAGTGATGCATTGTTGAGATTAATTATATTAATGGATTATCGAGAGTAATTACTGATTAGGTATGTTAATCATAGATTATAGAGATTATTTACATTAATGGTATGTTGAGATTAGTTATAATAATGATGGATTATTGAGAGTAATTATATTAATTATGGATTCTTGGGAATAATTATATTAACGATAGATTACTGACAGTAATTATATTAATGATGGATTACCGACAGTAATTATATTAATATAGATGACTGACAGAAATTATAATGGGGATTGCTGACAGTAATTATATAAATGATAGATTACTGAAAGTAATTATAATGGGGATTACTGACATAATTATATTAATGATAGATTAATGACAGTAATTATATTGATGATAGATTACTGACAGTAATTATAATTGGGATTACTGACAGTAATTATATTAATGATAGATTACTGACAGTAATTAAAATGGGGATTACTGACAGCAATTATATTAATGATAGATTACTGACAGTAATTATATTAATGACAGATTATTGACAGTAATTATATTAATGATGGCTGACTGACAGTAATTATATTAATATAGATGACTGACAGAAATTATAATGGGGATTGCTGTCAGTAATGATATAAATGATAGATTACTGAAAGTAATTATAATGGAGATTACTGACATAATTATATTAATGATAGATTACTGACAGTAATTAAAATGGGGATTACTGACAGCAATTATATTAATGATCGATTACTGACAGTAATTACATTAATGATAGATTACTGAAGGTAATTATATTAATGATGGATTACTGACAGTAATTATATTAATGATGGATTACTGACAGTAATTATATTAATGATACATTACGGACAGTAATTATATTAATGATGGATTACTGACAGTAATTATATTAATGATGGATTACTGACAGTAATTATAATGGGGATTACTGACAGTAATTACATTAATGATACATAACTGACATTAATTATTTTAATGATACATTACGGACAGTAATTATAATGGGGATTACTGACAGTAATTACATTAATGATACATTACTGACAGTAATTATATTAATGATACATTACGGACAGTAATTATAATGGGGATTACTGACAGTAATTACATTAATGATACATTACTGACAGTAATTATATTAATGATACATTACGGACAGTAATTATAATGGGGATTACTGACAGTAATTACATTAATGATACATTACCGACAGTAATTATAATGGGGATTACTGACAGTAATTACATTAATGATACATTACTGACAGTAATTACATTAATGATAGATTACTGACAGTAATTAATTATATTAATGATAGATTACTGACCGTAATTATATTAATGATAGATTACTGACAGTAATTATAATGGGAATTACTGACAGTAATTATATTAATGATAGATTACTGACAGTAATTATATAAATGATAGATTACTGACAGTAATTATATTAATGATAGATTACTGACAGGAATTATAATGGGGATTATTGACAGTAATTATATTAATGATAGATTACTGACAGTAATTATAATGGGGATTATTGACAGTAATTATATTAATGATAGATTACTGACAGTAATTATAATGGGGATTAGTGACAGTAATTACATGAATGATAGATTACTGACAGTAATTATATTAATGATGGATTACTGACAGTAATTATATTAATGATGGAATACTGACAGTAATTATATTAATGATGGATTATTGACTTGAATTATGTTAATGATACATTACTGACAGTAATTATATTGATGATGGATTACTGACAGTAATTATATTAATGATGGATTACTGACAGTAATTATAACGGGGATTACTGACAGTAATTACATTAATGATAGATTATTGACTTGAATTATATTAATGATACATTACTGACAGTAATTATATTGATGATGGATTACTGACAGTAATTATATTAATGATGGATTACTGACAGTAATTATAACGGGGATTACTGACAGTAATTACATTAATGATAGATTATTGACTTGAATTATATTAATGATACATTACTGACAGTAATTATATTGATGATAAATTACTGACAGTAATTATAATGGGGAGTACTGACAGTAATGATATTAATGATCGATTACTGACAGTAATTATATTAATGATAGATTACTGACAGTAATTATATTAATGATCGATTACTGACAGCAATTATATTAATGATAGATTACTGACAGTAATTATATTAATTATAGATTACTGATGGTAATTATAATGGAGATTACTGAGAGTAATTATATTAATGATAGATTACTGACAGTAATTATATTAATGATGGATTACTGACAGTAATTATATTAATGATAGATTACTGATGGTAATTATAATGGAGATTACTGAGAGTAATTATATTAATGATGGATTGCTGACAGTAATTATATTAATGATAGATTACTGGCAGTAATTATAATGGAGATTACTGAGAGTAATTATATTAATGATAGATTACTGACAGTAATTATATTAATGATGGATTACTGACAGTAATTACATGAATGATAGATTACTGACAGTAATTATATTAATGATGGATTACTGACAGTAATTATAATGGGGATTACTAACAGTAATTACAATTGGGATTATTGACAGCATTTATGTTAATGATAGATTTTGACAGTAATTATATTAACGATGGATTACTGACAGTAATTATAATGGGGATAATTGACAGTAATTATATTAATGATAGGTTACTGATAGCAATTATATTAATGATAGATTACTGACAATAATTATAATGGGGATTAGTGACAGTAATTATATTAATGATAGATTACTGACAGTAATTATAATGTGGATTACTGACAGTAATTACATTAATGATAGATTACTGGCAGCAATTATATTAATGATAGATTACTGACAGTAATTATAATGGGGATTACTGACAGTAATTATATTGATGATAAATTACTGACAGTAATTATATTAATGATAGATTACTGACAGTAATTATATTAATGATGGATTACTGACAGTAATTATAACGGGGATTTCTGACAGTAATTACATTAATGATAGATTACTGACAGTAATTATATTAATGACAGATTACTGACAGTAATTACATGAATGATAAATTACTGACAGTAATTAATTATATTCATGATAGATTACTGACGGTAATTATAATGGAGATTACTGACAGTAATTATATTAATGATGGATGACTGACAGTAATTATATTAATGATAGATTACTGACAGTGATTATATTAATGATGGATTATTGACAGTAATTACATGAATGATAGATTACTGACAGTAATTAATTATATTAATGATAGATTACTGACTAATTATATTAATGATGGATTACTGACAGTATTAATATTAATGATAGATGACTGACAGTAATTATATTAATGATGGATTACTGACAGTAATTACATCAATGTTATATTACTGGCAGTAATTGTATTAATCATAGATTACTGACAGTAATTATATTAATGATAGATTACTGACAGTAATTATATTAACGATAGATTACTGACAGTAATTATAATGAGGATTATTGACAGTAATTATATTAATGATAGGTTACTGACAGCAATTATATTAATGATAGATTACTGACAGTAATTATAATGGGGATTACTGACAGTAATTATATTAATGATAGATAACTGACAGTAATTATATTAATCGATTACTGATAGTAATTATATTAATGATAGGTTACTGACAGTAATTATATTAATGATAGATTACTGACAGTAATTATAATGGGGATTACTGACAGTAATTATATTAATGATAGATTATTGACAGTAATTATATTAATGATGGCTTACTGACAGTAATTATAACGGTGATTACTGACAGTAATTACATTAATGATAGATTACCGACAGTAATTAATTATATTAATGATATATTACTGACGGTAATTATAATGGAGATTACTGACAGTAATTATATTAATGATAGATTACTGACAGTAATTATATTGATAATAGATTACTGACAGTAATTATAATGGGGATTACTGACAGTAATTATATTAATGATAGATTACTGACAGTAATTATATTAATGATAGATTACTGACAGTAATTATATTAATGACAGATTATTGACAGTAATTATAATGGAGATTACGGACAGTAATTATATTAACGATAGATTACTGACAGTAATTATATTGATGATAGATTACTGACAGTAATTATATTAATGACAGATTATTGACAGTAATTATATTAATGATGGCTTACTGACAGTAATTATAACGGGGATTACTACAGTAATTACATTAATGATAGATGACTGACAGTAATTAATTATATTAATGATGGATTACTGACAGTAATTATATTAATGATAGATTACTGATGGTAATTATAATGGAGATTACTGAGAGTAATTATATTAATGATGGCTTACTGACAGTAATTATAACGGGGATTACTACAGTAATTACATTAATGATAGATGACTGACAGTAATTAATTATATTAATGATAGATTACTGACGGTAATTATAATGGAGATTACTGACAGTAATTATATTAATGATAGATTACTGACAGTAATTATATTAATGATAGATTATTGACAGTAATTATATTAATGATGGCTTACTGACAGTAATTATAACGGTGATTACTGACAGTAATTACATTAATGATAGATTACCGACAGTAATTAATTATATTAATGATAGATTACTGACAGTAATTATAATGGAGATTACTGACAGTAATTATATTAATGATAGATTACTGATGGTAATTATAATGGAGATTATTGACAGTAATTATATTAATGATGGCTTACTGACAGTAATTATAACGGGCATTACTACAGTAATTACATTAATGATAGATGACTGACAGTAATTAATTATATTAATGATGGATTACTGACAGTAATTATATTAATGATAGATTACTGATGGTAATTATAATGGAGATTATTGACAGTAATTATATTAATGATGGCTTACTGACAGTAATTATAACGGGGATTACTACAGTAATTACATTAATGATAGATGACTGACAGTAATTAATTATATTAATGATAGATTACTGACAGTAATTATATTAATGATGGATTACTGACAGTAATTATAATGGGGATTACTAACAGTAATTACAATTGGGATTATTGACAGCAGTTATGTTAATGATAGATTTTGACAGTAATTATATTAACGATAGATTACTGACAGTAATTATAATGGGGATAATTGACAGTAATTATATTAATGATAGGTTACTGACAGCAATTATATTAATGATAGATTACTGACAATAATTATAATGGGGATTAGTGACAGTAATTATATTAATGATAGATTACTGACAGTAATTATAATGGGGATTACTGACAGTAATTATATTAATGATAGATTATTGACTTGAATTATATTAATGATAGATTACTGACAGTAATTATATTGATGATAAATTACTGACAGTAATTATATTAATGATGGCTTACTGACAGTAATTATATTAATGATGGCTTACTGACAGTAATTATAACAGAGATTACTACAGTAATTACATTAATGATAGATGACTGACAGTAATTAATTATATTAATGATAGATTACTGACAGTAATTATATTAATGATGGATTACTGACAGTAATTATATTAATGATAGATTACTGATGGTAATTATAATGGAGATTACTGAGAGTAATTATATTAATGCTAGATTACTGACAGTAATTATATTAATGATGGATTACTGACAGTAATTACATGAATGATAGATTACTGACAGTAATTAATTATATTAAATGTGGATTACTGACAGTAATTATATTAATGATAGATTACTGACAGTAATTATATTAATGATGGATTACTGACAGTAATTGTAATAGGGATTACTAAGTAATTACAATTGGGATTATTGACGACAGTTATGTTAATGATAGATTTTGACAGTAATTATATTAACGATAGATTACTGACAGTAATTATAATGGGGATAATTGACAGTAGTTATATTAATGATAGATTACTGACAATAATTATAATGGGGATTAGTGACAGTAATTATATTAATGATAGATTACTGACAGTAATTATAATGTGGATTACTGACAGTAATTACATTAATGATAGATTACTGACAGTAATTATAATGGGGATTACTGACAGTAATTATATTAATGATAGATTACTGACAGCAATTATATTAATGATAGATAACTGACAATAATTATAATGGGGATTAGTGACAGTAATTATATTAATGATAGATTACTGACAGTAATTATAATGTGGATTACTGACAGTAATTACATTAATGATAGATTACTGACAGTAATTATAATGGGGATTACTGACAGTAATTATATTGATGATAAATTACTGACAGTAATTAAAATGGGGATTACTGACAGCAATTATATTAATGATCAATTACTGGCAGTAATTATATTAATGATGGATTACTGACAGTAATTATAACGGGGATTTCTGACAGTAATTACATTAATGATACATTACTGACAGTAATTACATTAATGACAGATTACTGACAGTAATTATAATGGGGATTACTGACAGTAATTACATTAATGATATATTACTGACAGTAATTATATTAATGATAGATTACTGACAGTGATTATATTAATGATGGATTACTGACAGTAATTACATGAATGATAGATTACTGACAGTAATTAATTATGTTAATGATAGATTACTGACAGTAATTATATTAATGATGGATTACTGACAGTATTAATATTAATGATAGATGACTGACAGTAATTATATCAATGATAGATTACTGACAGTAATTACATTAATGATATATTACTGACAGTAATTATATTAATGATAGATTACTGACAGTAATTATATTAATGATGGATTACTGACAGTATTAATATTAATGATAGATGACTGACAGTAATTATATTAATCATAGATTACTGACAGTAATTATATTAATGATGGATTACTGACAGTAATTACAATTGGGATTACTGACAGCAGTTATCTTAATGATAGGTTACTGACAGCAATTATATTAATGATAGATTACTGACAGTAATTATATTGATGATAAATTACTGACAGTAATTATAATGGGGATTACTGACAGTAATTATATTAATGATAGATTACTGACAGTAATTATATTGATGATAAATTACTGACAGTAATTATAATGGGGATTACTGACAGTAATTATATTAATGATAGATTACTGACAGTAATTATAATGGGGATTACTGACAGTAATTATATTAATGATAGATTACTGACAGTAATTATATTAATGACAGATTATTGACAGTAATTATATTAATGATGGCTTACAGACAGTAATTATAACGGGGATTACTACAGTAATTACATTAATGATAGATGACTGACAGTAATTAATTATATTAATGATGGATTACTGACAGTAATTATATTAATGATAGATTACTGATGGTAATTATAATGGAGATTACTGAGAGTAATTATATTAATGATAGATTACTGACAGTAATTATAATGGGGATTACTGACAGTAATTATATTAATGATAGATTACTGACAGTAATTAATTATATTAATGATAGATTACTGACAGTAATTATATTGATGATAGGTTACTGACAGTAATTATAATGGGGATTACTGACAGTAATTACAGTAATTATATTGATGATAGATTACTGACAGTAATTATATTAATGATAGATTACTGACAGTAATTTTAATGGGGATTACTGACAGTAATTATATTAATGATAGATTACTGACAATAATTGTAATGGGGATTACTGACAGTAATTATATTGATGATAGATTACTGACAGTAATTATAATGGGGATTACTGACAGTAATTATATTGATGATAGATTACTGACAGTAATTATAATGGGGATTACTGACAGTAATTATATTCATGATAGATTACTGACAGTAATTATAATGGGGATTACTGACAGTAATTATATAAATGATAGATTACTGACAGTAATTATAATGGGGATTACTGACAATAATTATAATGGGGATTACTGACAGTAATTATATTAATGATAGATTATTGACTTGAATTAAATTAATGATAGATTACTGACAGTAATGATATTGATGATAAATTACTGACAGTAATTATAATGGGGATTACTGACAGTAATTATATTAATGATAGATTACTGACAGTAATTAAAATGGGGATTATTGACAGCAATTATATTAATGATCGATTACTGACAGTAATTATATTAATGATAGATTACTGACAGTAATTATATTAATGACAGATTATTGACAGTAATTATATTAATGATGGCTTACTGACAGTAATTATAACGGGGATTACTACAGTAATTACATTAATGATAGATGACTGACAGTAATTAATTATATTAATGATGGATTACTGACAGTAATTATATTAATGATAGATTACTGATGGTAATTATAATGGAGATTACTGACAGTAATTATATTAATGATAGATTACTGACAGTAATTATATTAATGATGGATTACTGACAGTAATTACATGAATGATAGATTACTGACAGTAATTAATTATATTAATGATGGATTACTGACAGTAATTATATTAATGATAGATTACTGACAGTAATTATATTAATGATGGATTACTGACAGTAATTATAATCGGGATTACTAACAGTAATTACAATTGGGATTATTGACAGCAGTTATGTTAATGATAGAATTTGACAGTAATTATATTAACGATAGATTAATGACAGTAATTATAATGGGGATAATTGACAGTAATTATATTAATGATAGGTTACTGACAGCAATTGTATTAATGATAGATTACTGACAATAATTATATTGATGACAGATTACTGACAGTAATTATATTAATGATGGATTACTGACAGTAATTACATGAATGATAGATTACTGACAGTAATTAATTATATTCATGATAGATTACTGACGGTAATTATAATGGAGATTACTGACAGTAATTATATTAATAATGGATTACTGACAGTATTAATATTAATGATAGATTACTGACAGTAATTATATTAATGATGGATGACTGACAGTAATTATAATGGGGATTACTGACAGTAATTACATTAATGATATATTACTGACAGTAATTATATTAATGATACATTACTGACAGTGATTATATTAATGATGGATTACTGACAGTAATTACATGAATGATAGATTACTGACAGTAATTAATTATATTAATGATAGATTACTGACAGTAATTATATTAATGATGGATTACTGACAGTATTAATATTAATGATAGATAACTGACAGTAATTATATTAATGATGGATTACTGACAGTAATTACATCAATGTTATATTACTGGCAGTAATTATATTAATCATATATTACTGACAGTAATTATATTAATGATGGATTACTGACAGTAATTACATCAATGTTATATTACTGACAGTAATTACATGAATGATAGATTACTGACAGTAATTAATTATATTAATGATAGATAACTGACAGTAATTATATTAATGATGGATTACTGACAGTAATTACATCAATGTTATATTACTGGTAGTAATTATATTAATGATAGATTACTGACAGTAATTATAATGGGGATTACTGACAGTAATTATAATAATGATAGATTACTGACAGTAATTATATTAATCGATTACTGATAGTAATTATATTGATGATAGATTACTGACAGTAATTATAATGGGGATTACTGACAGTAATTATATTAATGATAGATTACTGACAGCAATTATATTAATGATAGATTACTGACAGTAATTATAATGGGGATTACTGACAGTAATTATATTAATGATAGATTACTGACAGTAATTATATTAATGATAGATTACTGACAGTAATTATAATGGGGATTACTGACAGTAATTATATTAATGATAGATTATTGACAGTAATTATATTAATGATGGCTTACTGACAGTAATTATAACGGTGATTACTGAAGTAATTACATTAATGATAGATTACTGACAGTAATTAATTATATTAATGATAGATTACTGACGGTAATTATAATGGAGATTAGTGACAGTAATTATATTAATGATAGATTACTGACAGAAATTATATTGATGATAGGTTACTGACAGTAATTATAATGGGGATTACTGACAGTAATTATATTAATGATAGATTACTGACAGTAATTATAATGGGGATTACTGCCAGTAATTATATTGATGATAGATTACTGACAGTAATTATATTGATGATAGGTTACTGACAGTAATTATAATGGGGATTACTGACAGTAATTACAGTAATTATATTAATGATAGATTACTGACAGTAATTATACTGGGGATTACTGACAGTAATTACAGTAATTATATTGATGATAGATTACTGACAGTAATTATATTAATGATAGGTTACTGACAGTAATTATAATGGGGATTACTGACAGTAATTATATTAATGATAGATTACTGACAGTAATTATATTGATGATAGATTACTGACAGCAATTATATTAATGATAGATTACTGACAGTAATTATAATGGGGATTACTGACAGTAATTACAGTAATTATATTGATGATAGATTACTGACAGTAATTATATTAATGATAGATTACTGACAGTAATTATAATGGGGATTACTGACAGTAATTACAGTAATTATATTAATGATAGATTACTGACAGTAATTATAATGGGGATTACTGACAGTAATTACAGTAATTATATTGATGATAGATTACTGACAGTAATTATATTGATGATAGGTTACTAACAGTAATTATAATGGGGATTACTGACAGTAATTACAGTAATTATATTAATGATAGATTACTGACAGTAATTATATTAATGATAGATTACTGACAATAATTATAATGGGGATTACTGACAGTAATTATATTGATGATAGATTACTGACAGTAATTATAATGGGGATTACTGACAGTAATTATATAAATGATAGATTACTGAAAGTAATTATAATGGGGATTACTGACAGTAATTATATTAATGATAGATTACTGACAGTAATTATAATGGGGATTACTGACAGTAATTATATTGATGATAGATTACTGACAGTAATTATAATGGGGATTACTGACAGTAATTATATTGGGGATTACTGACAGTAATTATATTAATGATAGATTACTGACAGTAATTATATTGATGATAGATTACTGACAGTAATTTTAATGGGGATTACTGACAGTAATTATATCGATGATAGATTACTGACAGTAATTATATTAATGTTAGATTACTGACAGTAATTATATTGATGGTAGATTACTGACAGTAATTATATCAATGATAGATTACTGACAGTAATTATATTGATGGTAGATTACTGACAGTAATTATATCGATGATAGATTACTGACAGTAATTATATAAATGTTAGATTAATGACAGTAATTATATTAATGATAGATTACTGGCAGTAATTATATTTATGGTAGATTACTGACAGAAATTATATAGATGGTAGATTACTGACAGTAATTATATCAATGATAGATTACTGATAGTAATTATATTAATCGTAGATTACTGACAGTAATTATATTGATGGTAGATTACTGACAAAAATTATATAGATGGTAGATTACTGACAGTAATTATATCAATGATAGATTACTGATAGTAATTATATTAATCGTAGATTACTGACAGTAATTATATTGATGGTAGATTACTGACAGTAATTATATCAATGATAGATTACTGATAGTAATTATATTAATCGTAGATTACTGACAGTAATTATATCAATGATAGATTACTGACAGTAATTATATTGATGGTAGATTACTGACAGTAATTATATCGATGATAGATTACTGACAGTAATTATATAAATGTTAGATTAATGACAGTAATTATATTAATGATAGATTACTGGCAGTAATTATATTTATGGTAGATTACTGACAGTAATTATATAGATGGTAGATTACTGACAGTAATTATATCAATGATAGATTACTGATAGTAATTATATTAATCGTAGATTACTGACAGTAATTATATTGATGGT
This sequence comes from Pristiophorus japonicus, assembly GCF_044704955.1. Taxonomy (NCBI): domain Eukaryota; kingdom Metazoa; phylum Chordata; class Chondrichthyes; family Pristiophoridae; genus Pristiophorus; species Pristiophorus japonicus. The sequence goes on along the minus strand of NW_027252571.1, from coordinate 339,775 downwards.
AGATTACTGACAGTAATTATATCAATGATAGATTACTGATAGTAATTATATTAATCGTAGATTACTGACAGTAATTATATTGATGGTAGATTACTGACAAAAATTATATAGATGGTAGATTACTGACAGTAATTATATCAATGATAGATTACTGATAGTAATTATATTAATCGTAGATTACTGACAGTAATTATATTGATGGTAGATTACTGACAGTAATTATATCAATGATAGATTACTGATAGTAATTATATTAATCGTAGATTACTGACAGTAATTATATTGATGGTAGATTACTGACAGTAATTATATCAATGATAGATTACTGACAGTAATTATATTAATGATAGATTACTGACAGTAATTATAATGGGGATTACTGACAGTAATTATATTGATGGTAGATTACTGACAGTAATTATATCAGATAGATTACTGACAGTAATTATATTGATGGTAGATTACTGACAGTAATTATATTGATGGTAGATTAATGACAGTAATTATAATGGGGATTACTGACAGTAATTATATCGATGATAGATTATTGACAGTAATTATATCAATGATAGATTACTGACAGTAATTATATCGATGATAGATTACTGACAGTAATTATATCGATGATAGATTACTGACAGTAATTATAATGGGGATTACTGACAGTAATTATATCGATGATAGATTACTGACAGTAATTATATCAATGATAGATTACTGACAGTAATTATAATGGGGATTACTGACAGTAATTACATTAATGATATATTACTGACAGTAATTATATTAATGATAGATTACTGACAGTGATTATATTAATGATGGATTACTGACAGTAATTACATGAATGATAGATTACTGACAGTAATTAATTCTGTTAATGATAGATTACTGACAGTAATTATGTTAATGATGGATTACTGACAGTATTAATATTAATGATAGATGACTGACAGTAATTATATCAATGATAGATTACTGACAGTAATTACATTAATGATATATTACTGACAGTAATTATATTAATGATAGATTACTGACAGTAATTATATTAATGATGGATTACTGACAGTATTAATATTAATGATAGATGACTGACAGTAATTATATTAATCATAGATTACTGACAGTAATTATATTAATGATGGATTACTGACAGTAATTACAATTGGGATTATTGACAGCAGTTATCTTAATGATAGGTTACTGACAGCAGTTATATTAATGATAGATTACTGACAGTAATTATATTGATGATAAATTACTGACAGTAATTATAATGGGGATTACTGACAGTAATTATATTAATGATAGATTACTGACAGTAATTATAATGGGGATTACTGACAGTAATTATATTAATGATAGATTACTGACAGTAATTATATTAATGACAGATTATTGACAGTAATTATATTAATGATGGCTTACAGACAGTAATTATAACGGGGATTACTACAGTAATTACATTAATGATAGATGACTGACAGTAATTAATTATATTAATGATGGATTACTGACAGTAATTATATTAATGATAGATTACTGATGGTAATTATAATGGAGATTACTGAGAGTAATTATATTAATGATAGATTACTGACAGTAATTATAATGGGGATTACTGACAGTAATTATATTAATGATAGATTACTGACAGTAATTATAACGGTGATTACTGACAGTAATTACATTAATGATAGATTACTGACAGTAATTAATTATATTAATGATAGATTACTGACAGTAATTATATTGATGATAGGTTACTGACAGTAATTATAATGGGGATTACTGACAGTAATTACAGTAATTATATTGATGATAGATTACTGACAGTAATTATATTAATGATAGATTACTGACAGTAATTTTAATGGGGATTACTGACAGTAATTATATTAATGATAGATTACTGACAATAATTGTAATGGGGATTACTGACAGTAATTATATTGATGATAGATTACTGACAGTAATTATAATGGGGATTACTGACAGTAATTATATTGATGATAGATTACTGACAGTAATTATAATGGGGATTACTGACAGTAATTATATTGATGATAGATTACTGACAGTAATTATAATGGGGATTACTGACAGTAATTATATAAATGATAGATTACTGACAGTAATTATAATGGGGATTACTGACAATAATTATAATGGGGATTACTGACAGTAATTATATTAATGATAGATTATTGACTTGAATTATATTAATGATAGATTACTGACAGTAATTATATTGATGATAAATTACTGACAGTAATTATAATGGGGATTACTGACAGTAATTATATTAATGATAGATTACTGACAGTAATTAAAATGGGGATTATTGACAGCAATTATATTAATGATCGATTACTGACAGTAATTATATTAATGATAGATTACTGACAGTAATTATATTAATGACAGATTATTGACAGTAATTATATTAATGATGGCTTACTGACAGTAATTATAACGGGGATTACTACAGTAATTACATTAATGATAGATGACTGACAGTAATTAATTATATTAATGATGGATTACTGACAGTAATTATATTAATGATAGATTACTGATGGTAATTATAATGGAGATTACTGACAGTAATTATATTAATGATAGATTACTGACAGTAATTATATTAATGATGGATTACTGGCAGTAATTACATGAATGATAGATTACTGACAGTAATTAATTATATTAATGATGGATTACTGACAGTAATTATATTAATGATAGATTACTGACAGTAATTATATTAATGATGGATTACTGACAGTAATTATAATCGGGATTACTAACAGTAATTACAATTGGGATTATTGACAGCAGTTATGTTAATGATAGAATTTGACAGTAATTATATTAACGATAGATTAATGACAGTAATTATAATGGGGATAATTGACAGTAATTATATTAATGATAGGTTACTGACAGCAATTGTATTAATGATAGATTACTGACAATAATTATATTGATGACAGATTACTGACAGTAATTATATTAATGATGGATTACTGACAGTAATTACATGAATGATAGATTACTGACAGTAATTAATTATATTCATGATAGATTACTGACGGTAATTATAATGGAGATTACTGACAGTAATTATATTAATAATGGATTACTGACAGTATTAATATTAATGATAGATTACTGACAGTAATTATATTAATGATGGATGACTGACAGTAATTATAATGGGGATTACTGACAGTAATTACATTAATGATATATTACTGACAGTAATTATATTAATGATACATTACTGACAGTGATTATATTAATGATGGATTACTGACAGTAATTACATGAATGATAGATTACTGACAGTAATTAATTATATTAATGATAGATTACTGACAGTAATTATATTAATGATGGATTACTGACAGTATTAATATTAATGATAGATAACTGACAGTAATTATATTAATGATGGATTACTGACAGTAATTACATCAATGTTATATTACTGGCAGTAATTATATTAATCATATATTACTGACAGTAATTATATTAATGATGGATTACTGACAGTAATTACATCAATGTTATATTACTGACAGTAATTACATGAATGATAGATTACTGACAGTAATTAATTATATTAATGATAGATAACTGACAGTAATTATATTAATGATGGATTACTGACAGTAATTACATCAATGTTATATTACTGGCAGTAATTATATTAATGATAGATTACTGACAGTAATAATAATGGGGATTACTGACAGTAATTATAATAATGATAGATTACTGACAGTAATTATATTAATCGATTACTGATAGTAATTATATTGATGATAGATTACTGACAGTAATTATAATGGGGATTACTGACAGTAATTATATTAATGATAGATTACTGACAGCAATTATATTAATGATAGATTACTGACAGTAATTATAATGGGGATTACTGACAGTAATTATATTAATGATAGATTACTGACAGTAATTATAATGGGGATTACTGACAGTAATTATATTAATGATAGATTATTGACAGTAATTATATTAATGATGGCTTACTGACAGTAATTATAAAGGTGATTACTGAAGTAATTACATTAATGATAGATTACTGACAGTAATTAATTATATTAATGATAGATTACTGACGGTAATTATAATGGAGATTAGTGACAGTAATTATATTAATGATAGATTACTGACAGAAATTATATTGATGATAGGTTACTGACAGTAATTATAATGGGGATTACTGCCAGTAATTATATTGATGATAGATTACTGACAGTAATTATATTGATGATAGGTTACTGACAGTAATTATAATGGGGATTACTGACAGTAATTACAGTAATTATATTAATGATAGATTACTGACAGTAATTATACTGGGGATTACTGACAGTAATTACAGTAATTATATTGATGATAGATTACTGACAGTAATTATATTAATGATAGGTTACTGACAGTAATTATAATGGGGATTACTGACAGTAATTATATTAATGATAGATTACTGACAGTAATTATATTGATGATAGATTACTGACAGCAATTATATTAATGATAGATTACTGACAGTAATTATAATGGGGATTACTGACAGTAATTACAGTAATTATATTGATGATAGATTACTGACAGTAATTATATTAATGATAGATTACTGACAGTAATTATAATGGGGATTACTGACAGTAATTACAGTAATTATATTAATGATAGATTACTGACAGTAATTATAATGGGGATTACTGACAGTAATTACAGTAATTATATTGATGATAGATTACTGACAGTAATTATATTGATGATAGGTTACTAACAGTAATTATAATGGGGATTACTGACAGTAATTATATTAATGATAGATTACTGACAGTAATTATATTAATGATAGATTACTGACAATAATTATAATGGGGATTACTGACAGTAATTATATTGATGATAGATTACTGACAGTAATTATAATGGGGATTACTGACAGTAATTATATAAATGATAGATTACTGACAGTAATTATATTAATGATAGATTACTGACAATAATTATAATGGGGATTACTGACAGTAATTATATAAATGATAGATTACTGACAGTAATTATAATGGGGATTACTGACAGTAATTATATTGGGGATTACTGACAGTAATTATATTGGGGATTACTGACAGTAATTATATTGATGGTAGATTACTGACAGTAATTATATCAATGATAGATTACTGACAGTAATTATATTGATGGTAGATTACTGACAGTAATTATATCGATGATAGATTACTGACAGTAATTATATAAATGTTAGATTAATGACAGTAATTATATTAATGATAGATTACTGGCAGTAATTATATTTATGGTAGATTACTGACAGTAATTATATAGATGGTAGATTACTGACAGTAATTATATCAATGATAGATTACTGATAGTAATTATATTAATCGTAGATTACTGACAGTAATTATATTGATGGTAGATTACTGACAGTAATTATATCAATGATAGATTACTGATAGTAATTATATTAATCGTAGATTACTGACAGTAATTATATTGATGGTAGATTACTGACAAAAATTATATAGATGGTAGATTACTGACAGTAATTATATCAATGATAGATTACTGATAGTAATTATATTAATCGTAGATTACTGACAGTAATTATATTGATGGTAGATTACTGACAGTAATTATATCAATGATAGATTACTGATAGTAATTATATTAATCGTAGATTACTGACAGTAATTACATCAATGATAGATTACTGACAGTAATTATATTAATGATAGATTACTGACAGTAATTATAATGGGGATTACTGACAGTAATTATATTGATGGTAGATTACTGACAGTAATTATATCAATGATAGATTACTGACAGTAATTATATTGATGGTAGATTACTGACAGTAATTATATTGATGGTAGATTAATGACATTAATTATAATGGGGATTACTGACAGTAATTATATCGATGATAGATTATTGACAGTAATTATATCAATGATAGATTACTGACAGTAATTATATCGATGATAGATTACTGACAGTAATTATATCGATGATAGATTACTGACAGTAATTATATCAATGATAGATTACTGACAGTAATTATAATGGGGATTACTGACAGTAATTATATCGATGATAGATTACTGACAGTAATTATATCAATGATAGATTACTGACAGTAATTATATTGATGGTAGATTACTGACAGTAATTATATCAATGATAGATTACTGACAGTAATTATAATGATGGTAGATTATAATTATATCAATGATAGATTACTGACAGTAATTATATTGATGGTAGATTAATGACAGTAATTATATAAATGTTAGATTACTGACAGTAATTATATTGATGGTAGATTACTGACAGTAATTATAATGGGGATTACTGACAGTAATTATATCGATGATAGATTACTGACAGTAATTATATCGATGATAGATTACTGACAGTAATTATATCAATGATAGATTACTGACAGTAATTATAATGGGGATTACTGACAGTAATTATATCGATGATAGATTACTGACAGTCATTATATCGATGATAGATTACTGACAGAAATTATATCAATGATAGATTACTGACAGTAATTATAATGGGGATTACTGACAGTAATTATATTGATGATAGATTATTGACAGTAATTATATCAATGATAGATTACTGACAGTAATTATATCAATGATAGATTACTGACAGTAATTATAATGGGGATTACTGACAGTAATTATATCGATGATAGATTACTGACAGTAATTATATCAATGATAGATTACTGACAGTAATTATATTGATGGTAGATTACTGACAGTAATTATATCAATGATAGATTACTGACAGTAATTATATCAATGATAGATTATTGACAGTAATTATATAAATGTTAGATTACTGACAGTAATTATATTGATGGTAGATTACTGACAGTAATTATATCAATGATAGATTACTGACAGTAATTATATAAATGTTAGATTACTGACAGTAATTATATTGATGGTAGATTACTGACAGTAATTATATAAATGTTAGATTACTGACAGTAATTATATTGATGGTAGATTACTGACAGTAATTATAATGGGGATTACTGACAGTAATTATATCGATGATAGATTACTGACAGTAATTATATAAATGTTAGATTACTGACAGTAATTATATTGATAGTAGATTACTGACAGTAACTATATTGATGATAGATTACTGACAGTAATCATAATGGGGATTACTGACAGTAATTATATCAATGATAGATTACTGACAGTAATTATATAAATTTTAGATTACTGACAGTAATTATATTGATGGTAGATTACTGACAGTAATTATAATGGGGATTACTGACAGTAATTATATTAATGGTAGATTACTGACAGTAATTATAATGGTGATTACTGACAGTAATTATATAAATGTTAGATTACTGACAGTAATTATATTGATGGTAGATTACTGACAGTAATTATATAAATGTTTGATTACTGACAGTAATTATATTGATGGTAGATTACTGACAGTAACTATATTGATGATAGATTACTGACAGTAATCATAATGGGGATTACTGACAGTAATTATATAGATGATAGATTACTGACAGTAATTATATAAATGATAGATTACTGACAGTAATTATATTGATGGTAGATTACTGACAGTAATTATATAAATGTTAGATTACTGACAGTAATTATAATGGGGATTACTGACAGTAATTATATCGATGATAGATTACTGACAGTAATTATATAAATGATAGATTACTGACAGTAATTATATTGATGGTAGATTACTGACAGTAATTATATTAATGATAGATTACTGACAGTAATTATATAAATGTTAGATTACTGACAGTAATTATATTAATGATAGATTACTGACAGTAATTATATTGATGATAGATTACTGACAGTAATTATATAAATGTTAGATTACTGACAGTAATTATATCAATGATAGATTACTGACAGTAATTATAATGGGGATTACTGACAGTAATTATATAAATGTTAGATTAATGACAGTAATTATATTAATGATAGATTACTGGCAGTAATTATATTTATGGTAGATTACTGACAGTAATTATATAGATGGTAGATTACTGACAGTAATTATATCAATGATAGATTACTGATAGTAATTATATTAATCGTAGATTACTGACAGTAATTATATTGATGGTAGATTACTGACAGTAATTATATCAATGATAGATTACTGATAGTAATTATATTAATCGTAGATTACTGACAGTAATTATATTGATGGTAGATTACTGACAAAAATTATATAGATGGTAGATTACTGACAGTAATTATATCAATGATAGATTACTGATAGTAATTATATTAATCGTAGATTACTGACAGTAATTATATTGATGGTAGATTACTGACAGTAATTATATCAATGATAGATTACTGATAGTAATTATATTAATCGTAGATTACTGACAGTAATTACATCAATGATAGATTACTGACAGTAATTATATTAATGATAGATTACTGACAGTAATTATAATGGGGATTACTGACAGTAATTATATTGATGGTAGATTACTGACAGTAATTATATCAATGATAGATTACTGACAGTAATTATATTGATGGTAGATTACTGACAGTAATTATATTGATGGTAGATTAATGACAGTAATTATAATGGGGATTACTGACAGTAATTATATCGATGATAGATTATTGACAGTAATTATATCAATGATAGATTACTGACAGTAATTATATCGATGATAGATTACTGACAGTAATTATATCGATGATAGATTACTGACAGTAATTATATCAATGATAGATTACTGACAGTAATTATAATGGGGATTACTGACAGTAATTATATCGATGATAGATTACTGACAGTAATTATATTGATGGTAGATTACTGACAGTAATTATATCAATGATAGATTATTGACAGTAATTATATAAATGTTAGATTACTGACAGTAATTATATTGATGGTAGATTACTGACAGTAATTATATCAATGATAGATTACTGACAGTAATTATATTGATGGTAGATTACTGACAGTAATTATATCAATGATAGATTACTGACAGTAATTATAATGATGGTAGATTATAATTATATCAATGATAGATTACTGACAGTAATTATATTGATGGTAGATTAATGACAGTAATTATATAAATGTTAGATTACTGACAGTAATTATATTGATGGTAGATTACTGACAGTAATTATAATGGGGATTACTGACAGTAATTATATCGATGATAGATTACTGACAGTAATTATATCGATGATAGATTACTGACAGTAATTATATCAATGATAGATTACTGACAGTAATTATAATGGGGATTACTGACAGTAATTATATCGATGATAGATTACTGACAGTCATTATATCGATGATAGATTACTGACAGTAATTATATCAATGATAGATTACTGACAGTAATTATAATGGGGATTACTGACAGTAATTATATTGATGATAGATTATTGACAGTAATTATATCAATGATAGATTACTGACAGTAATTATAATGGGGATTACTGACAGTAATTATATCGATGATAGATTACTGACAGTAATTATATCAATGATAGATTACTGACAGTAATTATATTGATGGTAGATTACTGACAGTAATTATATCAATGATAGATTATTGACAGTAATTATATAAATGTTAGATTACTGACAGTAATTATATTGATGGTAGATTACTGACAGTAATTATATCAATGATAGATTACTGACAGTAATTATATAAATGTTAGATTACTGACAGTAATTAAATTGATGGTAGATTACTGACAGTAATTATATAAATGTTAGATTACTGACAGTAATTATATTGATGGTAGATTACTGACAGTAATTATAATGGGGATTACTGACAGTAATTATATCGATGATAGATTACTGACAGTAATTATATAAATGTTAGATTACTGACAGTAATTATATTGATAGTAGATTACTGACAGTAACTATATTGATGATAGATTACTGACAGTAATCATAATGGGGATTACTGACAGTAATTATATTAATGATAGATTACTGACAGTAATTATATAAATTTTAGATTACTGACAGTAATTATATTGATGGTAGATTACTGACAGTAATTATAATGGGGATTACTGACAGTAATTATATTAATGGTAGATTACTGACAGTAATTATAATGGTGATTACTGACAGTAATTATATAAATGTTAGATTACTGACAGTAATTATATTGATGGTAGATTACTGACAGTAATTATATAAATGTTTGATTACTGACAGTAATTATATTGATGGTAGATTACTGACAGTAACTATATTGATGATAGATTACTGACAGTAATCATAATGGGGATTACTGACAGTAATTATATAGATGATAGATTACTGACAGTAATTATATAAATGATAGATTACTGACAGTAATTATATTGATGGTAGATTACTGACAGTAATTATATAAATGTTAGATTACTGACAGTAATTATAATGGGGATTACTGACAGTAATTATATCGATGATAGATTACTGACAGTAATTATATAAATGATAGATTACTGACAGTAATTATATTGATGGTAGATTACTGACAGTAATTATATTAATGATAGATTACTGACAGTAATTATATAAATGTTAGATTACTGACAGTACTTATATTAATGATAGATTACTGACAGTAATTATATTGATGATAGATTACTGACAGTAATTATATAAATGTTAGATTACTGACAGTAATTATATCAATGATAGATTACTGACAGTAATTATAATGGGGATTACTGACAGTAATTATATTAATGATAGATTACTGACAGTAATTATGATGGGGATTAGTGACAGTAATTATATTAATGATAGATTACTGACAGTAATTATAATGGGGATTGCTGACAGTAATTATATCAATGATAGATTACTAACAGTAATTATAATGGGGATTGCTGACAGTAATTATATCAATGATAGATTACTGACAGTAATTATAATGGGGATTGCTGACAGTAATTATATCGATGATAGATTATTGACAGTAATTATATCAATGATAGATTACTGACAGTAATTATATCGATGATAGATTACTGACAGTAATTATATCGATGATAGATTACTGACAGTAATTATATCAATGATAGATTACTGACAGTAATTATAATGGGGATTACTGACAGTAATTATATCGATGATAGATTACTGACAGTAATTATATCAATGATAGATTACTGACAGTAATTATATTGATGGTAGATTACTGACAGTAATTATATCAATGATAGATTACTTACAGTAATTATAATGATGGTAGATTATAATTATATCAATGATAGATTACTGACAGTAATTATATTGATGGTAGATTAATGACAGTAATTATATAAATGTTAGATTACTGACAGTAATTATATTGATGGTAGATTACTGACAGTAATTATAATGGGGATTACTGACAGTAATTATATCGATGATAGATTACTGACAGTAATTATATCGATGATAGATTACTGACAGTAATTATATCAATGATAGATTACTGACAGTAATTATAATGGAGATTACTGACAGTAATTATATCGATGATAGATTACTGACAGTCATTATATCGATGATAGATTACTGACAGTAATTATATCAATGATAGATTACTGACAGTAATTATAATGGGGATTACTGACAGTAATTATATTGATGATAGATTATTGACAGTAATTATATCAATGATAGATTACTGACAGTAATTATATCAATGATAGATTACTGACAGTAATTATAATGGGGATTACTGACAGTAATTATATCGATAATAGATTACTGACAGTAATTATATCAATGATAGATTACTGACAGTAATTATATTGATGGTAGATTACTGACAGTAATTATATCAATGATAGATTATTGACAGTAATTATATAAATGTTAGATTACTGACAGTAATTATATTGATGGTAGATTACTGACAGTAATTATATCAATGATAGATTACTGACAGTAATTATATAAATGTTAGATTACTGACAGTAATTATATTGATGGTAGATTACTGACAGTAATTATATAAATGTTAGATTACTGACAGTAATTATATTGATGGTAGATTACTGACAGTAATTATAATGGGGATTACTGACAGTAATTATATCGATGATAGATTACTGACAGTAATTATATAAATGTTAGATTACTGACAGTAATTATATTGATAGTAGATTACTGACAGTAACTATATTGATGATAGATTACTGACAGTAATCATAATGGGGATTACTGACAGTAATTATATTAATGATAGATTACTGACAGTAATTATATAAATTTTAGATTACTGACAGTAATTATATTGATGGTAGATTACTGACAGTAATTATAATGGGGATTACTGACAGTAATTATATTAATGGTAGATTACTGACAGTAATTATAATGGTGATTACTGACAGTAATTATATAAATGTTAGATTACTGACAGTAATTATATTGATGGTAGATTACTGACAGTAATTATATAAATGTTTGATTACTGACAGTAATTATATTGATGGTAGATTACTGACAGTAACTATATTGATGATAGATTACTGACAGTAATCATAATGGGGATTACTGACAGTAATTATATAGATGATAGATTACTGACAGTAATTATATAAATGATAGATTACTGACAGTAATTATATTGATGGTAGATTACTGACAGTAATTATATAAATGTTAGATTACTGACAGTAATTATAATGGGGATTACTGACAGTAATTATATCGATGATAGATTACTGACAGTAATTATATAAATGATAGATTACTGACAGTAATTATATTGATGGTAGATTACTGACAGTAATTATATTAATGATAGATTACTGACAGTAATTATATAAATGTTAGATTACTGACAGTAATTATATTAATGATAGATTACTGACAGTAATTATATTGATTATAGATTACTGACAGTAATTATATAAATGTTAGATTACTGACAGTAATTATATCAATGATAGATTACTGACAGTAATTATAATGGGGATTACTGACAGTAATTATATTAATGATAGATTACTGACAGTAATTATGATGGGGATTAGTGACAGTAATTATATTAATGATAGATTACTGACAGTAATTATAATGGGGATTGCTGACAGTAATTATATCAATGATAGATTACTAACAGTAATTATAATGGGGATTGCTGACAGTAATTATATCAATGATAGATTACTGACAGTAATTATAATGGGGATTGCTGACAGTAATTATATCAATGATAGATTACTGACAGTAATTATAATGGGGATTACTGACAGTAATTATATTAATGATAGATTACTGACAGTAATTATAATGGGGATTACTGACAGTAATTATATTAATGATAGATTACTGACAGTAATTATATTGATGATAGATTACTGACAGTAATTATAATGGGGATTACTTACAGTAATTATATTAATGATAGATTACTGACAGTAATTATAATGGGGATTACTGACAGTAATTATATTAATGATAGATTACTGACAGTAATTATATTGATGATAGATTACTGACAGTAATTATAATGGGGATTACTGACAGTAATTATATAAATGATAGATTACTGACAGTAATTATAATGGGGATTACTGACAGTAATTATATTGATGATAGATTACTGACAGTAATTATATAAATGTTAGATTACTGACAGTAATTATATCGATGATAGATTACTGACAGTAATTATAATGGGGATTACTGACAGTAATTATATCAATGATAGATTACTGACAGTAATTATAATGGGGATTACTGACAGTAATTATATTAATGATAGATTACTGACAGTAATTATAATGGGGATTACTGACAGTAATTATATTAATGGTAGATTACTGACAGTAATTATAATGGGGATTACTGACAGTAATTATATTAATGATAGATTACTGACAGTAATTATATAAATGATAGATTACTGACAGTAATTATAATGGGGATTACTGACAGTAATTATATAAATGATAGATTACTGACAGTAATTATAATGGGGATTACTGACAGTAATTATATTGATGATAGATTACTGACAGTAATTATATTAATGACAGATTACTGACAGTAATTGTAATGGGGATTACTGACAGTAATTATATAGATGATAGATTACTGACAGTAATTATATAAATGTTAGATTACTGACAGTAATTATATTAATGATAGATTACTGACAGTAATTATATAAATGTTAGATTACTGACAGTAATTATATTAATGATCGATTACTGACAGTAATTATATTGAAGATAGATTACTGACAGTAATTATAATGGGGATTACTGACAGTAATTATATTGATGATAGATTACTGACAGTAATTATATAAATGATAGATTACTGACAGTAATTATATAAATGTTAGATTACTGACAGTAATTATATTAATGATAGATTACTGACAGTAATTATATTAATGATAGATTACTGACAGTAATTATATAAATGTTAGATTACTGACAGTAATTATAATGGGGATTGCTGACAGTAATTATATCAATGATAGATTACTGACAGTAATTATAATGGGGATTGCTGACAGTAATTATATTAATGATAGATTACTGACAGTAATTATAATGGGGATTACTGACAGTAATTATATTAATGATAGATTACTGACAGTAATTATAATGGGGATTGCTGACAGTAATTATATCAATGATAGATTACTGACAGTAATTATAATGGGGATTACTGACAGTAATTATATTAATGATAGATTACTGACAGTAATTATATTGATGATAGATTACTGACAGTAATTATAATGGGGATTACTGACAGTAATTATATAAATGATAGATTACTGACAGTAATTATAATGGGGATTACTGACAGTAATTATATTGATGATAGATTACTGACAGTAATTATATAAATGTTAGATTACTGACAGTAATTATATCGATGATAGATTACTGATAGTAATTATAATGGGGATTACTGACAGTAATTATATCAATGATAGATTACTGACAGTAATTATAATGGGGATTACTGACAGTAATTATATTAATGATAGATTACTGACAGTAATTATAATGGCGATTACTGACAGTAATTATATTAATGGTAGATTACTGACAGTAATTATAATGGGGATTACTGACAGTAATTATATTAATGATAGATTACTGACAGTAATTATATAAATGATACATTACTGACAGTAATTATAATGGGGATTACTGACAGTAATTATATAAATGATAGATTACTGACAGTAATTATAATGGGGATTACTGACAGTAATTATATTGATGATAGATTACTGACAGTAATTATATTAATGATAGATTATTGACAGTAATTATATAAATGATAGATTACTGACAGTAATTATAATGGGGATTACTGACAGTAATTATATAAATGATAGATTACTGACAGTAATTAGAATGGGGATTACTGACAGTAATTATATTAATGATAGATTACTGACAGTAATTATATTGATGATGGATTACTGACAGTAATTATATTAATGATAGATTATTGACTTTAATTATATTGATGATAGATTACTGACAGTAATTATATTGATGATGGATTACTGACAGTAATTATATAAATGATAGATTACTGACAGTAATTAGAATGGGGATTACTGACAGTAATTATATTGATGATGGATTACTGACAGTAATTATATTAATGATAGATTATTGACTTTAATTATATTGATGATAGATTACTGACAGTAATTATATTAATGATAGATTATTGACTTTAATTATATTGATGATAGATTACTGACAGTAATTATATTGATGATAGATTACTGACAGTAATTATGTAAATGATAGATTACTGACAGTAATTATATTGATGATAGATTACTGACAGTAATTATATAAATGATAGATTACTGACAGTAATTATAATGGGGATTACTGACAGTAATTATATAAATGATAGATTACTGACAGTAATTATAATGGGGATTACTGACAGTAATTATATAAATGATAGATTACTGACAGTAATTATATTAATGATAGATTATTGACAGTAATTATATAAATGATAGATTACTGACAGTAATTATAATGGGGATTACTGACAGTAATTATATAAATGATAGATTACTGACAGTAATTAGAATGGGGATTACTGACAGTAATTATATTAATGATAGATTACTGACAGTAATTATATTGATGATGGATTACTGACAGTAATTATATTAATGATAGATTATTGACTTTAATTATATTGATGATAGATTACTGACAGTAATTATATTGATGATAGATTACTGACAGTAATTATATAAATGATAGATTACTGACAGTAATTATAATGGGGATTACTGACAGTAATTATATTGATGATAGATTACTGACAGTAATTATATAAATGATAGATTACTGACAGTAATTATATTGATGATAGATTACTGACAGTAATTATATTAATGATAGATTACTGACAGTAATTATATTGATGATAGATTACTGACAGTAATTATATTAATGATAGATTACTGACAGTAATTATATTGATGATAGATTACTGACAGTAATTATATAAATGATAGATTACTGACAGTAATTATATTGATGATAGATTACTGACAGAAATTATATAAATGATAGATTACTGACAGTAATTATAATGGGGATTACTGACAGTAATTATATAAATGATAGATTACTGACAGTAATTATAATGGGGATTACTGACAGTAATTATATAAATGATAGATTACTGACAGTAATTATATTAATGATAGATTATTGACAGTAATTATATAAATGATAGATTACTGACAGTAATTATAATGGGGATTACTGACAGTAATTATATAAATGATAGATTACTGACAGTAATTAGAATGGGGATTACTGACAGTAATTATATTGATGATGGATTACTGACAGTAATTATATTAATGATAGATTATTGACTTTAATTATATTGATGATAGATTACTGACAGTAATTATATAAATGATAGATTACTGACAGTAATTATATTGATGATAGATTACTGACAGTAATTATATAAATGATAGATTACTGACAGTAATTATAATGGGGATTACTGACAGTAATTATATTGATGATAGATTACTGACAGTAATTATATTAATGATAGATTACTGACAGTAATTATATAAATGATAGATTACTGACAGTAATTATATTGATGATAGATTACTGACAGTAATTATATTAATGATAGATTACTGACAGTAATTATAATGGGGATTACTGACAGTAATTATATTAATGATAGATTACTGACACTAATTATATTAATGATAGATTACTGACAGTAATTATATTAATGATAGATTACTGACAGTAATTATAATGGGGATTACTGACAGTAATTATATTAATGATAGATTACTGACACTAATTATATTAATGATAGATTACTGACAGTAATTATAATGGGGATTACTGACAGTAATTATATAAATGATAGATTACTGACAGTAATTATATAAATGATAGATTACTGACACTAATTATATTAATGATAGATTACTGACAGTAATTATAATGGGGATTACTGACAGTAATTATATTAATGATAGATTACTGACACTAATTATATTAATGATAGATTACTGACAGTAATTATAATGGGGATTACTGACAGTAATTATATAAATGATAGATTACTGACAGTAATTATATAAATGATAGATTACTGACACTAATTATATTAATGATAGATTACTGACACTAATTATATTAATGATAGATTACTGACAGTAATTATATTAATGATAGATTACTGACAGTAATTATATTGGGGATTACTGACACTAATTATATTAATGATAGATTACTGACAGTAATTATATTGATGATAGATTACTGACAGTAATTATAATGGGGATTACTGACAGTAATTATATGAATGATAGATTACTGACAGTAATTATAATGGGGATTACTGACAGTAATTATATTGATGATAGATTACTGACAGTAATTATATAAATGTTAGATTACTGACAGTAATTATATCGATGATAGATTACTGATAGTAATTATAATGGGGATTACTGACAGTAATTATATCAATGATAGATTACTGACAGTAATTATAATGGGGATTACTGACAGTAATTATATTAATGATAGATTACTGACAGTAATTATAATGGGGATTACTGACAGTAATTATATTAATGGTAGATTACTGACAGTAATTATAATGGGGATTACTGACAGTAATTATATTAATGATAGATTACTGACAGTAATTATATAAATGATACATTACTGACAGTAATTATAATGGGGATTACTGACAGTAATTATATAAATGATAGATTACTGACAGTAATTATAATGGGGATTACTGACAGTAATTATATTGATGATAGATTACTGACAGTAATTATATTAATGATAGATTATTGACAGTAATTATATAAATGATAGATTACTGACAGTAATTATAATGGGGATTACTGACAGTAATTATATAAATGATAGATTACTGACAGTAATTAGAATGGGGATTACTGACAGTAATTATATTAATGATAGATTACTGACAGTAATTATATTGATGATGGATTACTGACAGTAATTATATTAATGATAGATTATTGACTTTAATTATATTGATGATAGATTACTGACAGTAATTATAATGGGGATTACTGACAGTAATTATATAAATGATAGATTACTGACAGTAATTAGAATGGGGATTACTGACAGTAATTATATTAATGATAGATTACTGACAGTAATTATATTGATGATGGATTACTGACAGTAATTATATTGATGATAGATTACTGACAGTAATTATATAAATGATAGATTACTGACAGTAATTATAATGGGGATTACTGACAGTAATTATATTGATGATAGATTACTGACAGTAATTATATAAATGATAGATTACTGACAGTAATTATATTGATGATAGATTACTGACAGTAATTATATTGATGATAGATTACTGACAGTAATTATATTAATGATAGATTACTGACAGTAATTATATTGATGATAGATTACTGACAGTAATTATATAAATGATAGATTACTGACAGTAATTATATTGATGATAGATTACTGACAGTAATTATATAAATGATAGATTACTGACAGTAATTCGAATGGGGATTACTGACAGTAATTATATAAATGATAGATTACTGACAGTAATTATAATGGGGATTACTGACAGTAATTATATAAATGATAGATTACTGACAGTAATTATATTAATGATAGATTATTGACAGTAATTATATAAATGATAGATTACTGACAGTAATTATAATGGGGATTACTGACAGTAATTATATAAATGATAGATTACTGACAGTAATTAGAATGGGGATTACTGACAGTAATTATATTGATGATGGATTACTGACAGTAATTATATTAATGATAGATTATTGACTTTAATTATATTGATGATAGATTACTGACAGTAATTATATAAATGATAGATTACTGACAGTAATTATATTGATGATAGATTACTGACAGTAATTATATAAATGATAGATTACTGACAGTAATTATAATGGGGATTACTGACAGTAATTATATTGATGATAGATTACTGACAGTAATTATATTAATGATAGATTACTGACAGTAATTATATAAATGATAGATTACTGACAGTAATTATATTGATGATAGATTACTGACAGTAATTATATTAATGATAGATTACTGACAGTAATTATAATGGGGATTACTGACAGTAATTATATTAATGATAGATTACTGACACTAATTATATTAATGATAGATTACTGACAGTAATTATATTAATGATAGATTACTGACAGTAATTATAATGGGGATTACTGACAGTAATTATATTAATGATAGATTACTGACACTAATTATATTAATGATAGATTACTGACAGTAATTATAATGGGGATTACTGACAGTAATTATATAAATGATAGATTACTGACACTAATTATATTAATGATAGATTACTGACAGTAATTATAATGGGGATTACTGACAGTAATTATATTAATGATAGATTACTGACACTAATTATATTAATGATAGATTACTGACAGTAATTATAATGGGGATTACTGACAGTAATTATATAAATGATAGATTACTGACAGTAATTATATAAATGATAGATTACTGACAGTAATTATATAAATGATAGATTACTGACACTAATTATATTAATGATAGATTACTGACAGTAATATATTAATGATAGATTACTGACAGTAATTATATTGGGGATTACTGACACTAATTATATTAATGATAGATTACTGACAGTAATTATATTGATGATAGATTACTGACAGTAATTATAATGGGGATTACTGACAGTAATTATATAAATGATAGATTACTGACAGTAATTATAATGGGGATTACTGACAGTAATTATATTGATGATAGATTACTGACAGTAATTATATAAATGTTAGATTACTGACAGTAATTATATCGATGATAGATTACTGATAGTAATTATAATGGGGATTACTGACAGTAATTATATCAATGATAGATTACTGACAGTAATTATAATGGGGATTACTGACAGTAATTATATTAATGATAGATTACTGACAGTAATTATAATGGGGATTACTGACAGTAATTATATTAATGGTAGATTACTGACAGTAATTATAATGGGGATTACTGACAGTAATTATATTAATGATAGATTACTGACAGTAATTATATAAATGATACATTACTGACAGTAATTATAATGGGGATTACTGACAGTAATTATATAAATGATAGATTACTGACAGTAATTATAATGGGGATTACTAACAGTAATTATATTGATGATAGATTACTGACAGTAATTATATTAATGATAGATTATTGACAGTAATTATATAAATGATAGATTACTGACAGTAATTATAATGGGGATTACTGACAGTAATTATATAAATGATAGATTACTGACAGTAATTAGAATGGGGATTACTGACAGTAATTATATTAATGATAGATTACTGACAGTAATTATATTGATGATGGATTACTGACAGTAATTATATTAATGATAGATTATTGACTTTAATTATATTGATGATAGATTACTGACAGTAATTATATTGATGATGGATTACTGACAGTAATTATATAAATGATAGATTACTGACAGTAATTAGAATGGGGATTACTGACAGTAATTATATTGATGATGGATTACTGACAGTAATTATATTAATGATAGATTATTGACTTTAATTATATTGATGATAGATTACTGACAGTAATTATATTAATGATAGATTATTGACTTTAATTATATTGATGATAGATTACTGACAGTAATTATATTGATGATAGATTACTGACAGTAATTATATAAATGATAGATTACTGACAGTAATTATATTGATGATAGATTACTGACAGTAATTATATAAATGATAGATTACTGACAGTAATTATAATGGGGATTACTGACAGTAATTATATAAATGATAGATTACTGACAGTAATTATAATGGGGATTACTGACAGTAATTATATAAATGATAGATTACTGACAGTAATTATATTAATGATAGATTATTGACAGTAATTATATAAATGATAGATTACTGACAGTAATTATAATGGGGATTACTGACAGTAATTATATAAATGATAGATTACTGACAGTAATTAGAATGGGGATTACTGACAGTAATTATATTAATGATAGATTACTGACAGTAATTATATTGATGATGGATTACTGACAGTAATTATATTAATGATAGATTATTGACTTTAATTATATTGATGATAGATTACTGACAGTAATTATATTGATGATGGATTACTGACAGTAATTATATAAATGATAGATTACTGACAGTAATTAGAATGGGGATTACTGACAGTAATTATATTGATGATGGATTACTGACAGTAATTATATTAATGATAGATTATTGACTTTAATTATATTGATGATAGATTACTGACAGTAATTATATAAATGATAGATTACTGACAGTAATTATATTGATGATAGATTACTGACAGTAATTATAATGGGGATTACTGACAGTAATTATATTGATGATAGATTACTGACAGTAATTATATTAATGATAGATTACTGACAGTAATTATATAAATGATAGATTACTGACAGTAATTATATTGATGATAGATTACTGACAGTAATTATATTAATGATAGATTACTGACAGTAATTATAATGGGGATTACTGACAGTAATTATATTAATGATAGATTACTGACACTAATTATATTAATGATAGATTACTGACAGTAATTATATTAATGATAGATTACTGACAGTAATTATAATGGGGATTACTGACAGTAATTATATAAATGATAGATTACTGACAGTAATTATATTAATGGTAGATTACTGACAGTAATTATAATGGGGATTACTGACAGTAATTATATTAATGATAGATTACTGACAGTAATTATAATGGGGATTACTGACAGTAATTATATTAATGATAGATTACTGACACTAATTATATTAATGATAGATTACTGACAGTAATTATAATGGGGATTACTGACAGTAATTATATTGATGATAGATTACTGACAGTAATTATATTAATGATAGATTACTGACAGTAATTATAATGGGGATTACTGACAGTAATTATATTAATGATAGATTACTGACACTAATTATATTAATGATAGATTACTGACAGTAATTATATTAATGATAGATTACTGACAGTAATTATAATGGGGATTACTGACAGTAATTATATAAATGATAGATTACTGACAGTAATTATATTAATGGTAGATTACTGACAGTAATTATAATGGGGATTACTGACAGTAATTATATTAATGATAGATTACTGACAGTAATTATAATGGGGATTACTGACAGTAATTATATTAATGATAGATTACTGACAGTAATTATATTGATGATAGATTACTGACAGTAATTATATTGATGATAGATTACTGACAGTAATTATATAAATGATAGATTACTGACAGTAATTATATTGATGATAGATTACTGACAGTAATTATATAAATGATAGATTACTGACAGTAATTATAATGGGGATTACTGACAGTAATTATATAAATGATAGATTACTGACAGTAATTATAATGGGGATTACTGACAGTAATTATATAAATGATAGATTACTGACAGTAATTATATTAATGATAGATTATTGACAGTAATTATATAAATGATAGATTACTGACAGTAATTATAATGGGGATTACTGACAGTAATTATATAAATGATAGATTACTGACAGTAATTAGAATGGGGATTACTGACAGTAATTATATTGATGATGGATTACTGACAGTAATTATATTAATGATAGATTATTGACTTTAATTATATTGATGATAGATTACTGACAGTAATTATATAAATGATAGATTACTGACAGTAATTATATTGATGATAGATTACTGACAGTAATTATATAAATGATAGATTACTGACAGTAATTATAATGGGGATTACTGACAGTAATTATATTAATGATAGATTACTGACAGTAATTATATAAATGATAGATTACTGACAGTAATTATATTGATGATAGATTACTGACAGTAATTATATTAATGATAGATTACTGACAGTAATTATAATGGGGATTACTGACAGTAATTATATTAATGATAGATTACTGACACTAATTATATTAATGATAGATTACTGACAGTAATTATAATGGGGATTACTGACAGTAATTATATAAATGATAGATTACTGACAGTAATTATATAAATGATAGATTACTGACACTAATTATATTAATGATAGATTACTGACACTAATTATATTAATGATAGATTACTGACAGTAATTATAATGGGGATTACTGACAGTAATTATATTAATGATAGATTACTGACACTAATTATATTAATGATAGATTACTGACAGTAATTATAATGGGGATTACTGACAGTAATTATATAAATGATAGATTACTGACAGTAATTATAATGGGGATTACTGACAGTAATTATATTAATGATAGATTACTGACAGTAATTATATAAATGATAGATTACTGACAGTAATTATATTGATGATAGATTACTGACAGTAATTATATTAATGATAGATTACTGACAGTAATTATAATGGGGATTACTGACAGTAATTATATTAATGATAGATTACTGACACTAATTATATTAATGATAGATTACTGACAGTAATTATATTAATGATAGATTACTGACAGTAATTATATTAATGATAGATTACTGACAGTAATTATAATGGGGATTACTGACAGTAATTATATTAATGATAGATTACTGACACTAATTATATTAATGATAGATTACTGACAGTAATTATAATGGGGATTACTGACAGTAATTATATAAATGATAGATTACTGACAGTAATTATATAAATGATAGATTACTGACACTAATTATATTAATGATAGATTACTGACACTAATTATATTAATGATAGATTACTGACAGTAATTATAATGGGGATTACTGACAGTAATTATATTAATGATAGATTACTGACACTAATTATATTAATGATAGATTACTGACAGTAATTATAATGGGGATTACTGACAGTAATTATATAAATGATAGATTACTGACAGTAATTATATAAATGATAGATTACTGACACTAATTATATTAATGATAGATTACTGACACTAATTATATTAATGATAGATTACTGACAGTAATATATTAATGATAGATTACTGACAGTAATTATATTGGGGATTACTGACACTAATTATATTAATGATAGATTACTGACAGTAATTATATTGATGATAGATTACTGACAGTAATTATAATGGGGATTACTGACAGTAATTATATAAATGATAGATTACTGACAGTAATTATAATGGGGATTACTGACAGTAATTATATTGATGATAGATTACTGACAGTAATTATATAAATGTTAGATTACTGACAGTAATTATATCGATGATAGATTACTGATAGTAATTATAATGGGGATTACTGACAGTAATTATATCAATGATAGATTACTGACAGTAATTATAATGGGGATTACTGACAGTAATTATATTAATGATAGATTACTGACAGTAATTATAATGGGGATTACTGACAGTAATTATATTAATGGTAGATTACTGACAGTAATTATAATGGGGATTACTGACAGTAATTATATTAATGATAGATTACTGACAGTAATTATATAAATGATACATTACTGACAGTAATTATAATGGGGATTACTGACAGTAATTATATAAATGATAGATTACTGACAGTAATTATAATGGGGATTACTGACAGTAATTATATTGATGATAGATTACTGACAGTAATTATATTAATGATAGATTATTGACAGTAATTATATAAATGATAGATTACTGACAGTAATTATAATGGGGATTACTGACAGTAATTATATAAATGATAGATTACTGACAGTAATTAGAATGGGGATTACTGACAGTAATTATATTAATGATAGATTACTGACAGTAATTATATTGATGATGGATTACTGACAGTAATTATATTAATGATAGATTATTGACTTTAATTATATTGATGATAGATTACTGACAGTAATTATATTGATGATGGATTACTGACAGTAATTATATAAATGATAGATTACTGACAGTAATTAGAATGGGGATTACTGACAGTAATTATATTGATGATGGATTACTGACAGTAATTATATTAATGATAGATTATTGACTTTAATTATATTGATGATAGATTACTGACAGTAATTATATTAATGATAGATTATTGACTTTAATTATATTGATGATAGATTACTGACAGTAATTATATTGATGATAGATTACTGACAGTAATTATATAAATGATAGATTACTGACAGTAATTATAATGGGGATTACTGACAGTAATTATATAAATGATAGATTACTGACACTAATTATATTAATGATAGATTACTGACAGTAATTATAATGGGGATTACTGACAGTAATTATATTAATGATAGATTACTGACACTAATTATATTAATGATAGATTACTGACAGTAATTATAATGGGGATTACTGACAGTAATTATATAAATGATAGATTACTGACAGTAATTATATAAATGATAGATTACTGACACTAATTATATTAATGATAGATTACTGACACTAATTATATTAATGATAGATTACTGACAGTAATATATTAATGATAGATTACTGACAGTAATTATATTGGGGATTACTGACACTAATTATATTAATGATAGATTACTGACAGTAATTATATTGATGATAGATTACTGACAGTAATTATAATGGGGATTACTGACAGTAATTATATAAATGATAGATTACTGACAGTAATTATAATGGGGATTACTGACAGTAATTATATTGATGATAGATTACTGACAGTAATTATATAAATGTTAGATTACTGACAGTAATTATATCGATGATAGATTACTGATAGTAATTATAATGGGGATTACTGACAGTAATTATATCAATGATAGATTACTGACAGTAATTATAATGGGGATTACTGACAGTAATTATATTAATGATAGATTACTGACAGTAATTATAATGGGGATTACTGACAGTAATTATATTAATGGTAGATTACTGACAGTAATTATAATGGGGATTACTGACAGTAATTATATTAATGATAGATTACTGACAGTAATTATATAAATGATACATTACTGACAGTAATTATAATGGGGATTACTGACAGTAATTATATAAATGATAGATTACTGACAGTAATTATAATGGGGATTACTAACAGTAATTATATTGATGATAGATTACTGACAGTAATTATATTAATGATAGATTATTGACAGTAATTATATAAATGATAGATTACTGACAGTAATTATAATGGGGATTACTGACAGTAATTATATAAATGATAGATTACTGACAGTAATTAGAATGGGGATTACTGACAGTAATTATATTAATGATAGATTACTGACAGTAATTATATTGATGATGGATTACTGACAGTAATTATATTAATGATAGATTATTGACTTTAATTATATTGATGATAGATTACTGACAGTAATTATATTGATGATGGATTACTGACAGTAATTATATAAATGATAGATTACTGACAGTAATTAGAATGGGGATTACTGACAGTAATTATATTGATGATGGATTACTGACAGTAATTATATTAATGATAGATTATTGACTTTAATTATATTGATGATAGATTACTGACAGTAATTATATTAATGATAGATTATTGACTTTAATTATATTGATGATAGATTACTGACAGTAATTATATTGATGATAGATTACTGACAGTAATTATATAAATGATAGATTACTGACAGTAATTATATTGATGATAGATTACTGACAGTAATTATATAAATGATAGATTACTGACAGTAATTATAATGGGGATTACTGACAGTAATTATATAAATGATAGATTACTGACAGTAATTATAATGGGGATTACTGACAGTAATTATATAAATGATAGATTACTGACAGTAATTATATTAATGATAGATTATTGACAGTAATTATATAAATGATAGATTACTGACAGTAATTATAATGGGGATTACTGACAGTAATTATATAAATGATAGATTACTGACAGTAATTAGAATGGGGATTACTGACAGTAATTATATTAATGATAGATTACTGACAGTAATTATATTGATGATGGATTACTGACAGTAATTATATAAATGATAGATTACTGACAGTAATTAGAATGGGGATTACTGACAGTAATTATATTGATGATGGATTACTGACAGTAATTATATTAATGATAGATTATTGACTTTAATTATATTGATGATAGATTACTGACAGTAATTATATAAATGATAGATTACTGACAGTAATTATATTGATGATAGATTACTGACAGTAATTATAATGGGGATTACTGACAGTAATTATATTGATGATAGATTACTGACAGTAATTATATTAATGATAGATTACTGACAGTAATTATATAAATGATAGATTACTGACAGTAATTATATTGATGATAGATTACTGACAGTAATTATATTAATGATAGATTACTGACAGTAATTATAATGGGGATTACTGACAGTAATTATATTAATGATAGATTACTGACACTAATTATATTAATGATAGATTACTGACAGTAATTATATTAATGATAGATTACTGACAGTAATTATAATGGGGATTACTGACAGTAATTATATAAATGATAGATTACTGACAGTAATTATATTAATGGTAGATTACTGACAGTAATTATAATGGGGATTACTGACAGTAATTATATTAATGATAGATTACTGACACTAATTATATTAATGATAGATTACTGACAGTAATTATAATGGGGATTACTGACAGTAATTATATTGATGATAGATTACTGACAGTAATTATATTAATGATAGATTACTGACAGTAATTATAATGGGGATTACTGACAGTAATTATATTAATGATAGATTACTGACACTAATTATATTAATGATAGATTACTGACAGTAATTATATTAATGATAGATTACTGACAGTAATTATAATGGGGATTACTGACAGTAATTATATAAATGATAGATTACTGACAGTAATTATATTAATGGTAGATTACTGACAGTAATTATAATGGGCATTACTGACAGTAATTATATTAATGATAGATTACTGACAGTAATTATAATGGGGATTACTGACAGTAATTATATTAATGATAGATTACTGACAGTAATTATATTGATGATAGATTACTGACAGTAATTATATTGATGATAGATTACTGACAGTAATTATATAAATGATAGATTACTGACAGTAATTATATTGATGATAGATTACTGACAGTAATTATATAAATGATAGATTACTGACAGTAATTATAATGGGGATTACTGACAGTAATTATATAATTGATAGATTACTGACAGTAATTATAATGGGGATTACTGACAGTAATTATATAAATGATAGATTACTGACAGTAATTATATTAATGATAGATTATTGACAGTAATTATATAAATGATAGATTACTGACAGTAATTATAATGGGGATTACTGACAGTAATTATATAAATGATAGATTACTGACAGTAATTAGAATGGGGATTACTGACAGTAATTATATTGATGATGGATTACTGACAGTAATTATATTAATGATAGATTATTGACTTTAATTATATTGATGATAGATTACTGACAGTAATTATATAAATGATAGATTACTGACAGTAATTATATTGATGATAGATTACTGACAGTAATTATATAAATGATAGATTACTGACAGTAATTATAATGGGGATTACTGACAGTAATTATATTAATGATAGATTACTGACAGTAATTATATAAATGATAGATTACTGACAGTAATTATATTGATGATAGATTACTGACAGTAATTATATTAATGATAGATTACTGACAGTAATTATAATGGGGATTACTGACAGTAATTATATTAATGATAGATTACTGACACTAATTATATTAATGATAGATTACTGACAGTAATTATATTAATGATAGATTACTGACAGTAATTATATTAATGATAGATTACTGACAGTAATTATAATGGGGATTACTGACAGTAATTATATTAATGATAGATTACTGACACTAATTATATTAATGATAGATTACTGACAGTAATTATAATGGGGATTACTGACAGTAATTATATAAATGATAGATTACTGACAGTAATTATATAAATGATAGATTACTGACACTAATTATATTAATGATAGATTACTGACACTAATTATATTAATGATAGATTACTGACAGTAATTATAATGGGGATTACTGACAGTAATTATATTAATGATAGATTACTGACACTAATTATATTAATGATAGATTACTGACAGTAATTATAATGGGGATTACTGACAGTAATTATATAAATGATAGATTACTGACAGTAATTATATAAATGATAGATTACTGACACTAATTATATTAATGATAGATTACTGACACTAATTATATTAATGATAGATTACTGACAGTAATATATTAATGATAGATTACTGACAGTAATTATATTGGGGATTACTGACACTAATTATATTAATGATAGATTACTGACAGTAATTATATTGATGATAGATTACTGACAGTAATTATAATGGGGATTACTGACAGTAATTATATAAATGATAGATTACTGACAGTAATTATAATGGGGATTACTGACAGTAATTATATTGATGATAGATTACTGACAGTAATTATATAAATGTTAGATTACTGACAGTAATTATATCGATGATAGATTACTGATAGTAATTATAATGGGGATTACTGACAGTAATTATATCAATGATAGATTACTGACAGTAATTATAATGGGGATTACTGACAGTAATTATATTAATGATAGATTACTGACAGTAATTATAATGGGGATTACTGACAGTAATTATATTAATGGTAGATTACTGACAGTAATTATAATGGGGATTACTGACAGTAATTATATTAATGATAGATTACTGACAGTAATTATATAAATGATACATTACTGACAGTAATTATAATGGGGATTACTGACAGTAATTATATAAATGATAGATTACTGACAGTAATTATAATGGGGATTACTGACAGTAATTATATTGATGATAGATTACTGACAGTAATTATATTAATGATAGATTATTGACAGTAATTATATAAATGATAGATTACTGACAGTAATTATAATGGGGATTACTGACAGTAATTATATAAATGATAGATTACTGACAGTAATTAGAATGGGGATTACTGACAGTAATTATATTAATGATAGATTACTGACAGTAATTATATTGATGATGGATTACTGACAGTAATTATATTAATGATAGATTATTGACTTTAATTATATTGATGATAGATTACTGACAGTAATTATATTGATGATGGATTACTGACAGTAATTATATAAATGATAGATTACTGACAGTAATTAGAATGGGGATTACTGACAGTAATTATATTGATGATGGATTACTGACAGTAATTATATTAATGATAGATTATTGACTTTAATTATATTGATGATAGATTACTGACAGTAATTATATTAATGATAGATTATTGACTTTAATTATATTGATGATAGATTACTGACAGTAATTATATTGATGATAGATTACTGACAGTAATTATATAAATGATAGATTACTGACAGTAATTATATTGATGATAGATTACTGACAGTAATTATATAAATGATAGATTACTGACAGTAATTATAATGGGGATTACTGACAGTAATTATATAAATGATAGATTACTGACAGTAATTATAATGGGGATTACTGACAGTAATTATATAAATGATAGATTACTGACAGTAATTATATTAATGATAGATTATTGACAGTAATTATATAAATGATAGATTACTGACAGTAATTATAATGGGGATTACTGACAGTAATTATATAAATGATAGATTACTGACAGTAATTAGAATGGGGATTACTGACAGTAATTATATTAATGATAGATTACTGACAGTAATTATATTGATGATGGATTACTGACAGTAATTATATTAATGATAGATTATTGACTTTAATTATATTGATGATAGATTACTGACAGTAATTATATTGATGATGGATTACTGACAGTAATTATATAAATGATAGATTACTGACAGTAATTAGAATGGGGATTACTGACAGTAATTATATTGATGATGGATTACTGACAGTAATTATATTAATGATAGATTATTGACTTTAATTATATTGATGATAGATTACTGACAGTAATTATATAAATGATAGATTACTGACAGTAATTATATTGATGATAGATTACTGACAGTAATTATAATGGGGATTACTGACAGTAATTATATTGATGATAGATTACTGACAGTAATTATATTAATGATAGATTACTGACAGTAATTATATTGATGATAGATTACTGACAGTAATTATATTAATGATAGATTACTGACAGTAATTATAATGGGGATTACTGACAGTAATTATATTAATGATAGATTACTGACACTAATTATATTAATGATAGATTACTGACAGTAATTATATTAATGATAGATTACTGACAGTAATTATAATGGGGATTACTGACAGTAATTATATAAATGATAGATTACTGACAGTAATTATATTAATGGTAGATTACTGACAGTAATTATAATGGGGATTACTGACAGTAATTATATTAATGATAGATTACTGACAGTAATTATAATGGGGATTACTGACAGTAATTATATTAATGATAGAATACTGACACTAATTATATTAATGATAGATTACTGACAGTAATTATAATGGGGATTACTGACAGTAATTATATTGATGATAGATTACTGACAGTAATTATATTAATGATAGATTACTGACAGTAATTATATAAATGATAGATTACTGACAGTAATTATATTGATGATAGATTACTGACAGTAATTATATTAATGATAGATTACTGACAGTAATTATAATGGGGATTACTGACAGTAATTATATTGATGATAGATTACTGACAGTAATTATATAGATGATAGATTACTGACAGTAATTATATAAATGATAGATTACTGACAGTAATTATATTGATGATAGATTACTGACAGTAATTATATTGATGATAGATTACTGACAGTAATTATATAAATGATAGATTACTGACAGTAATTATAATGGGGATTACTGACAGTAATTATATTGATGATAGATTACTGACAGTAATTATATAAATGATAGATTACTGACAGTAATTATAATGGGGATTACTGACAGTAATTATATAAATGATAGATTACTGACAGTAATTATAATGGGGATTACTGACAGTAATTATATTGATGATAGATTACTGACAGTAATTATATAAATGTTAGATTACTGACAGTAATTATATCGATGATAGATTACTGATAGTAATTATAATGGGGATTACTGACAGTAATTATATCAATGATAGATTACTGACAGTAATTATAATGGGGATTACTGACAGTAATTATATTAATGATAGATTACTGACAGTAATTATAATGGGGATTACTGACAGTAATTATATTAATGGTAGATTACTGACAGTAATTATAATGGGGATTACTGACAGTAATTATATTAATGATAGATTACTGACAGTAATTATATAAATGATACATTACTGACAGTAATTATAATGGGGATTACTGACAGTAATTATATAAATGATAGATTACTGACAGTAATTATAATGGGGATTACTGACAGTAATTATATTGATGATAGATTACTGACAGTAATTATATTAATGATAGATTATTGACAGTAATTATATAAATGATAGATTACTGACAGTAATTATAATGGGGATTACTGACAGTAATTATATAAATGATAGATTACTGACAGTAATTAGAATGGGGATTACTGACAGTAATTATATTAATGATAGATTACTGACAGTAATTATATTGATGATGGATTACTGACAGTAATTATATTAATGATAGATTATTGACTTTAATTATATTGATGATAGATTACTGACAGTAATTATATTGATGATGGATTACTGACAGTAATTATATAAATGATAGATTACTGACAGTAATTAGAATGGGGATTACTGACAGTAATTATATTGATGATGGATTACTGACAGTAATTATATTAATGATAGATTATTGACTTTAATTATATTGATGATAGATTACTGACAGTAATTATATTAATGATAGATTATTGACTTTAATTATATTGATGATAGATTACTGACAGTAATTATATTGATGATAGATTACTGACAGTAATTATATAAATGATAGATTACTGACAGTAATTATATTGATGATAGATTACTGACAGTAATTATATAAATGATAGATTACTGACAGTAATTATAATGGGGATTACTGACAGTAATTATATAAATGATAGATTACTGACAGTAATTATAATGGGGATTACTGACAGTAATTATATAAATGATAGATTACTGACAGTAATTATATTAATGATAGATTATTGACAGTAATTATATAAATGATAGATTACTGACAGTAATTATAATGGGGATTACTGACAGTAATTATATAAATGATAGATTACTGACAGTAATTAGAATGGGGATTACTGACAGTAATTATATTAATGATAGATTACTGACAGTAATTATATTGATGATGGATTACTGACAGTAATTATATTAATGATAGATTATTGACTTTAATTATATTGATGATAGATTACTGACAGTAATTATATTGATGATGGATTACTGACAGTAATTATATAAATGATAGATTACTGACAGTAATTAGAATGGGGATTACTGACAGTAATTATATTGATGATGGATTACTGACAGTAATTATATTAATGATAGATTATTGACT
Organism: Pristiophorus japonicus; assembly: GCF_044704955.1. Lineage (NCBI taxonomy): Eukaryota > Metazoa > Chordata > Chondrichthyes > Pristiophoridae > Pristiophorus > Pristiophorus japonicus. The sequence continues at coordinate 305,291 of NW_027252571.1, read as the reverse complement.
TTAATTATATTGATGATAGATTACTGACAGTAATTATATAAATGATAGATTACTGACAGTAATTATATTGATGATAGATTACTGACAGTAATTATAATGGGGATTACTGACAGTAATTATATTGATGATAGATTACTGACAGTAATTATATTAATGATAGATTACTGACAGTAATTATATTGATGATAGATTACTGACAGTAATTATATTAATGATAGATTACTGACAGTAATTATAATGGGGATTACTGACAGTAATTATATTAATGATAGATTACTGACACTAATTATATTAATGATAGATTACTGACAGTAATTATATTAATGATAGATTACTGACAGTAATTATAATGGGGATTACTGACAGTAATTATATAAATGATAGATTACTGACAGTAATTATATTAATGGTAGATTACTGACAGTAATTATAATGGGGATTACTGACAGTAATTATATTAATGATAGATTACTGACAGTAATTATAATGGGGATTACTGACAGTAATTATATTAATGATAGAATACTGACACTAATTATATTAATGATAGATTACTGACAGTAATTATAATGGGGATTACTGACAGTAATTATATTGATGATAGATTACTGACAGTAATTATATTAATGATAGATTACTGACAGTAATTATATAAATGATAGATTACTGACAGTAATTATATTGATGATAGATTACTGACAGTAATTATATTAATGATAGATTACTGACAGTAATTATAATGGGGATTACTGACAGTAATTATATTGATGATAGATTACTGACAGTAATTATATAGATGATAGATTACTGACAGTAATTATATAAATGATAGATTACTGACAGTAATTATATTGATGATAGATTACTGACAGTAATTATATTGATGATAGATTACTGACAGTAATTATATAAATGATAGATTACTGACAGTAATTATAATGGGGATTACTGACAGTAATTATATTGATGATAGATTACTGACAGTAATTATATAAATGATAGATTACTGACAGTAATTATATTGATGGTAGATTACTGACAGTAATTATATAAATGATAGATTACTGACAGTAATTATATAAATGATAGATTACTGACAGTAATTATATTAATGATAGATTACTGACAGTAATTATATAAATGATAGATTACTGACAGTAATTATATTGGGGATTACTGACAGTAATTATAATGATGATAGATTACTGACAGTAATTATATTAAGGACCTCCGACTGACAGGAATTGTAACCAGGCCCAGCTTCAGGCCTCGGCCTCCCGCTCGCTGCCCCGGGGCCTCAAGGCCGGATCCCGCCCGCCGCCGCCATCTTGCTGCAGGAGAAACCGTGGCGGAAGTAAGGAAGCCGCAGGAGGACCCGGAAGTCAATCTCACCAGGGAGGAAGAGAGGTCACGGCGCAGACGTCAGAGGTTCCTTGGACAATGGGCGTGACGTCACAGGGCCAATCTCCTGCAAAAAGATCCCAGTGTCTTCATCAATATAATGGATGATAACTGGGGGATCAATGTATCTTCATCAATATAATGGGTGATATCTGGGGAATCACTGTATCTTCATCAATATAATGGGTGATAACTGGGGTATCAATGTATCTTCATCAATATAATGGATGATAACTGGGGGATCAATGTATCTTCATCAATATAATGGGTGATATCTGGGGAATCACTGTATCTTCATCAATATAATGGGTGACAACTGGGGTATCAATGTATCTTCATCAATATAATGGATGATAACTGGGGGATCAATGTATCTTCATCAATATAATGGGTGATATCTGGGGGATCAATGCATCTTCATCAATATAATGGGTGATAACTGGGCGATCAATGTATCTTCATCAATATAATGGGTGATAACTGGGGGATCAATGTATCTTCATCAATATAATGGGTGATAACTGGGGGATCAATGTATCTTCATCAATATAATGGGTGATAACTGGGGGATCAATGTATCTTCATCAATATAATGGGTGATAACTGGGGAATCAATGCATCTTCATCAATATAATGGGTGATAACTGGGGGATCAATGCATCTTCATCAATATAATGGGTGATAACTGGGGGATCAATGTATCTTCATCAATATAATGGGTGATAACTGGGGAATCAATGTATCTTCATCAATATAATGGGTGATAACTGGGGAATCAATGTATCTTCATCAATATAATGAGTGATAACTGGGGGATCAATGTATCTTCATCAATATAATGGGTGATAACTGGGGGATCAATGTATCTTCATCAATATAATGGGTGCTAACTGGGGAATCAATGTATCTTCATCAATATAATGGGTGATAACTGGGAGATCAATGTATCTTCATCAATATAATGGGTGATAACTGGGAGATCAATGTATCTTCATCAATATAATGTGTGATAACTGGGGGATCAATGTATCTTCATCAATATAATGGATGATAACTGGGGGATCAATGTATCTTCATCAATATAATGGATGATAATTGGGGGATCACTGTATCTTCATCAATATAATGGGTGATAACTGGGGAATCAATGCATCTTCATCAATATAATGGGTGATAATTGGGGGATCAATGCATCTTCATCAATATAATGGGTGATAACTGGGGAATCACTGTATCTTCATCAATATAATGAGTGATAACTGGGGAATCAATGTATCTTCATCAATATAATGGGTGATAACTGGGGAATCAATGTATCTTCATCAATATAATGGGTGATAATTGGGGATGAATGTATCTTCATCAATATAATGGGTGATAATTGGGGAATCAATGTATCTTGATCAATATAATGGGTGATAATTGGGGATGAATGTATCTTCATCAATATAATGGGCGATAATTGGGGGATCAATGTATCTTCATCAATATAATGGGTGATAACTGGGGAATCAATGTATCTTCATCAATATAATGGGTGATAATTGGGGAATCAATGTATCTTCATCAATATAATGGGTGATAACTGGGGGATCAATGTATCTTCATCAATATAATGGATGATAACTGGGGAAATAATGTATCTTCATCAATATAGTGGGTGATAATTGGAGAATCACTGTATCTTCATCAATATAATGGGTGATAATTGGGGAATCAATGCATCTTCATCAATATAATGGGTGATAATTGGGGGATCAATGCATCTTCATCAATATAATGGGTGATAATTGGGGAATCAATGTATCTTGATCAATATAATGGGTGATAATTGGGGATGAATGTATCTTCATCAATATAATGGGCGATAATTGGGGGATGAATGTATCTTCATCAATATAATGGGCGATAATTGGGGAATCAATGTATCTTCATCAATATAATGGGTGATAATTGGGGAATCAATGTATCTTCATCAATATAATGGGTGATAACTGGGGGATCAATGTATCTTCATCAATATAATGGGTGATAACTGGGGAATCAATGTATCTTCATCAATATAATGGGTGATAATTGGGGATGAATGTATCTTCATCAATATAATGGGTGATAATTGGGGAATCAATGTATCTTGATCAATATAATGGGTGATAATTGGGGATGAATGTATCTTCATCAATATAATGGGCGATAATTGGGGGATCAATGTATCTTCATCAATATAATGGGTGATAACTGGGGAATCAATGTATCTTCATCAATATAATGGGTGATAATTGGGGAATCAATGTATCTTCATCAATATAATGGGTGATAACTGGGGAATCACTGCATCTTCATCAACATAATGGTTGATAACTGGGGAATTAATGTATCTTCATCAATATAATGGGTGATAACTGGGGAATCACTGCATCTTCATCAACATAATGGGTGATAATTGGGGAATCAATGTATCTTCATCAATATAATGGGTGATAACTGGGGAATCAGTGTATCTTCATCAACATAATGGGTGATAACTGGGGGATCAATGTATCTTCATCAATATAATGGGCGATAACTGGGGAATTAATGTATCTTCATCAATATAATGGGTGATAACTGGGGGATCAATGTATCTTCATCAATATAATGGGTGATAACTGGGGAATCAATGTATCTTCATCAATATAATGGGTGATAACTGGGGGATCAATGCATCTTCATCAATATAATGGGTGATATCTGGGGATCAATGCATCATCAATATAATGAGTGATAATTGGGGAATCAATGTATCTTCATCAATATAATAGGTGATAACTGGGGGATCAATGCATCTTCATCAATATAATGGGTGATATCTGGGGGATCAATGCATCTTCATCAATAGAATGAGTGATAACTGTGGGAACAATGCATCTTCATCAATATAAAGGGTGATAACTGGGGAATCAATGTATCTTCATCAATATAATAGGTGATAACTGGGGGAACAATGCATCTTCATCAATATAATAGGTGATAACTTGGGGATCAATGTATCTTCATCAATATAAAAGGTGATAACTGGGGAATCAATGCATCTACATCAATATAATGGGTAATGACTGGGGAATCAATGCAACAAGGCAAAGGCCATATCATTATAAGTATAATGTATAATAAGTGGAGAATCAATGCAACAGTGCAATCAATTTGATCATTTTGGTTAGTGGGTTATTATCTGTGACTATTTATACCCTAGATTATTATCTGTGGCACCCCCTCTGTCTAATTTATCAATTGCATTCCCCTCTATTTGCACACTTGGGTAATATCTGTGACTATTTGCACACTGGATTATTATCTGTGACTATTTTACACACTGGATTATTATCTGTGACTATTTACACACTGGATTATTATCTATGACTATTTGCACACTGGATTATTGTCTGTGACTATTTACACACTGCACACTGGACTATTACCTGTGACTATTTACACACTGGATTATTATCTGTGACTATTTGCACATGGATTATTATCTGTGACTATTTGCACACTGAATTATCATCTGTGACTATTTGCACACTGGATTATTATCTGTGACTATTTTACACACTGGATTATTATCTGTGACTATTTACACACTGGATTATTATCTGTGACTATTTACACACTGGATTATTGTCTGTGACTATTTACACACTGCACACTGGACTATTACCTGTGACTATTTACACACTGGATTATTATCTGTGACTATTTGCACATGGATTATTATCTGTGACTATTTGCACACTGAATTATCATCTGTGACTATTTACACACTGGATTATTATCTGTGACTATTTGCACACTGGATTATTACCTGTGACTATTTACACATTGGATTATTATCTGTGACTATTTACACACTG
>NW_027252570.1:0-23655 GCF_044704955.1 Pristiophorus japonicus | reverse complement strand
TCTCTCTCCCTCAGTCTCTCTCCTCCGTCTCCCTCCCTCCGTCTCCCTACCTCCATCCCCTCCCTCCGTCACTCTCCTTCCGTCTCCCTCCCTCCATCTCTCTCCCTCCATCTCCCTCCCTCCATCTCCTCCCTCCATCCCCTCCCTCCATCTCTCTCCCTCTGTCTCCCTCCCTCCGTCTCTCTCCCTCCGTCTCTCTCCCTCCGTCTCCCTCCCTCCGTCTCACTCCCTCCATCCCCTCCCTCCGTCTCTCTCCCTCCATCCCCCTCCCTCCATCTCTCTCCCTCCGTCTCCCTCCCTCCATCTCTCTCCTTCCATCTCCCTCCCTCTGTCTCCCTCCCTCCGTCTCTCTCCCTCCATCTCCGTCCCTCCATTCCCTCCCTCCTTCTCTCTCCCTCCGTCTCTCTCCCTCCTTCTCCCTCCCTCCGTCTCTCTCCCTCTGTCACTCTCCCTCCATCCCCCTCCCTCAGTCTCTCCCTCCCTCAGTCTCTCTCCCTCCGTCTCTCTCCCTCCGTCCCCTCCCTCAGTCTCTCCCTCCGTCTCTCTCCCTCCGTCTCCCTCCCTCGGTCTCTCTCCCTCAGTCTCTCCCTCCGTCTCCCCCCTCCGTCTCTCTCCCTCCGTCTCTCTCCCTCCATCCCCTCCCTCAGTCTCTCTCCCTCAGTCTCTCTCCCTCAGTCTCTCTCCCTTCGTCTCCCTCCCTCAGTCTCTCCCCTCCCTCAGTCTCACTCCCCTCCGTCTCTCTCCCTCCGTCTCTCTCCTTCAGTCTCTCCCTCTCTCAGTCTCTCTCCCTCCATCTCTCTCCCTCCATCCCCCTCCCTCAGTCTCTCTCCCTCCGTCTCCCTCCCTCCATCCCCTTCCCTCAGTCTCTGCCTCCGTCTCCCTCCCTCAGTCTCTCTCCCTCAGTCTCTCCACTCCCTCCGTCTCTCTCCCTCAGTCTCTCCCCTCCCTTCGTCTCTCTCCCTCAGTCTCTCCCTCCCTCAGTCTCTCTCCCTCCGTCTCTCTCCCTCCGTCTCCCTCCCTCAGTCTCTCTCCTCCCTCAGTCTCTCTCCCTCCGTCTCTCTCCCTCTGTCTCTCTCCCTCCATCTCCCTCCCTCAGTCTCTCTCCCTCCGTCTCTCTCCCTCAGTCTCTCTCCCTCCGTCTCCCTCCCTCCTTCTCTCTCCCTCTGTTTCCCCCCTCCGTCTCCCTCCCTCAGTCTCTCTCCCTCCGTCTCCCTCCCTCAGTCTCTCCCTCCCTCAGTCTCTCTCCCTCCGTCTCTCTCCCTCCGTCTCCCTCCCTCAGTCTCTCTCCCTCCGTCTCTCTCCCTCAGTCTCTCTCCCTCAGTCTCTCTCCCTCCGTCTCCCTCCCTCAGTCTCTCTCCCTCCGTCTCTCCCTCCGTCTCTCGCCCTCCGTCTCTCTCCCTCCGTCTCTCTACATCGGTCTCCCTCCCTCCGTCTCTCTCCCTCAGTCTCTCTCCCTCAGTATCCCTCCCTCAGTCTCTCTCCCTCCGTCTCTATCCCTCCGTCCCTCTCCCTCCGTCTCTCTCCCTCCGTCTCTCACCCTCAGTCTCTCTCCCTCAGTCTCTCTCCCTCCGTCTCTCTCCCTCCGTCTCCCTCCCTCCGTCTCTCTACCTCGGTCTCCCTCCCTCCGTCTCTCTCCCTCCATCCCCCTCCCTCAGTCTCTCCCTCCCTCAGTCTCTCTCCCTCCGTCCCTCTCCCTCCGTCTCGCTCCCTCAGTCCCTCTCCCTCCGTCTCTCTCCCTCCGTCTCTCTCCCTCAGTCTCTCCCCCTCAGTCTCTCTCCCTCCGTCTCTCTCCCTCCGTCTCCCTCCCTCAGTCTCTCTCCCTCCGTCTCCCTACCTCAGTCTCTCCCCTCCCTCAGTCTCTCTCCCTCCGTCTCTCTCCCTCAGTCTCTCTCCCTCAGTCTCTCTCCCTCCGTCTCCCTCCCTCAGTCTCTCTCCCTCCGTCTCTCCCTCCGTCTCTCGCCCTCCGTCTCTCTCCCTCCGTCTCTCTACCTCGGTCTCCCTCCCTCCGTCTCTCTCCCTCAGTCTCTCTCCCTCAGTATCCCTCCCTCAGTCTCTCTCCCTCCGTCTCTATCCCTCCGTCCCTCTCCCTCCGTCCCTCTCCCTCCGTCTCTCTCCCTCCGTCTCTCACCCTCAGTCTCTCTCCCTCAGTCTCTCTCCCTCCGTCTCCCTCCCTCCGTCTCTCTACCTCGGTCTCCCTCCCTCCGTCTCCCTCCCTCCGTCTCTCTCCCTCCATCCCCCTCCCTCAGTCTCTCCCTCCCTCAGTCTCTCTCCCTCCGTCCCTCTCCCTCCGTCTCTCTCCCTCAGTCCCTTTCCCTCCGTCTCTCTCCCTCCGTCTCTCACCCTCAGTCTCTCTCCCTCAGTCTCTCTCCCTCCGTCTCTCTCCCTCAGTCTCCCTCCCTCCGTCTCTCTCCCTCAGTCTCTCTCCCTCCGTCTCCCTCCCTCCGTCTCTCTCCCTCCATCTCTCTCCCTCCGTCTCTCTCCATCCGTCTCCCTCCCTCAGTCTCTCTCCCTCCGTCTCCCTCCCTCCGTCTCTCTCCCTCCGTCTCCCTCCCTCAGTCTCTCTCCCTCAGTCTCTCTCCCTCCGTCTCCCTCCCTCAGTCTCCCTCCCTCAGTCTCTCTCCCTCCGTCTCCCTCCCTCCGTCTCTCTCCCTCCGTCTCCCTCCCTCAGTCTCTCTCCCTCCGTCTCTCTCCCTCCGTCTCCCTCCCTCCGTCTCTCTCCCTCTGTTTCCCCCCTCCGTCTCCCTCCCTCAGTCTCTCTCCCTCCGTCTCCCTCCCTCCGTCTCCCTCCCTCAGTCTCTCCCCTCCCTCAGTCTCTCTCCCTCCGTCTCTCTCCCTCCATTCCCTCCCTCCGTCTCTCTCCCTCCGTCTCTCTCCATCCTTCTCCCTCCCTCCGTCTCTCTCCCTCCGTCACTCTCCCTCCATCCCCCTCCCTCAGTCTCTCCCTCCCTCAGTCTCTCTCCCTCCGTCTCTCTCCCTCCGTCTCTCCTTCCGTCTCTCTCCCTCCGTCTCCCTCCCTCGGTCTCTCTCCCTCAGTCTCTCCCTCCGTCTCTCTCCCTCCATCCCCTCCCTCAGTCTCTCTCCCTCAGTCTCTCTCCCTCAGTCTCTCTCCCTTCGTCTCCCTCCCTCAGTCTCTCCCCTCCCTCAGTCTCACTCCCTCCGTCTCTCTCCCTCCGTCTCTCTCCCTCAGTCTCTCCCTCTCTCAGTCTCTCTCCCTCCATCTCTCTCCCTCCATCCCCCTCCCTCAGTCTCTCTCCCTCCGTCTCCCTCCCTCCATCCCCTTCCCTCAGTCTCTGCCTCCGTCTCTCTCCCTCAGTCTCTCTCCCTCAGTCTCTCCCCTCCCTCCGTCTCTCTCCCTCAGTCTCTCCCCTCCCTTCGTCTCTCTCCCTCAGTCTCTCCCTCCCTCAGTCTCTCTCCCTCCGTCTCTCTCCCTCCATTCCCCTCCCTCAGTCTCTCTCCCTCAGTCTCTCTCCCTCCGTCTCTCTCCCTCCCTCCGTCTCTCTCCCTCATTCTCTCTCCCTCAGTCTCTCTCCCTCCGTCTCTCTCCCTCAGTCTCTCTCCCTCCGTCTCCCTCCCTCAGTCTCTCTCCCTCCGTCTCTCCCTCCGTCTCTCGCCCTCCGTCTCTCTCCCTCAGTCTCTCTCCCTCAGTATCCCTCCCTCAGTCTCTCTCCCTCCGTCTCTATCCCTCCATCCCTCTCCCTCCGTCTCTCTCCCTCAGTCTCTCTCCCTCCGTCTCTCTCGCTCCGTCTCTCACCCTCAGTCTCTCTCCCTCCGTCTCTCTCCCTCCGTCTCCCTCCCTCCGTCTCTCTACCTCGGTCTCCCTCCCTCCGTCTCCCTCCCTCCGTCTCTCTCCCTCAGTCTCTCTCCCTCCGTCCCTCTCCCTCCGTCTCTCTCCCTCAGTCCCTCTCCCTCCGTCTCTCTCCCTCCGTCTCTCTCCCTCAGTCTCTCTCCCTCCGTCTCTCTCCCTCAGTCTCCCTCCCTCCGTCTCTCTCCCTCCGTCTTTCTCCCTCCGTCTCCCTCCCTCCGTCTCTCTCCCTCCGTCTCTCTCCATCCGTCTCCCTCCCTCAGTCTCTCTCCCTCCGTCTCCCTACCTCAGTCTCTCCCCTCCCTCAGTCTCTCTCCCTCCGTCTCTCTCCCTCAGTCTCTCCCTCCGTCTCCCTACCTCCGTCCCCTCCCTCCGTCACTCTCCTTCCGTCTCCCTCCCTCCATCTCTCTCCCTCCGTCTCCCTCCCTCCATCTCCCTCCCTCCATCCCCTCCCTCCATCTCTCTCCCTCTGTCTCCCTCCCTCCGTCTCTCTCCCTCCGTCTCTCTCCCTCCGTCTCCCTCCCTCCGTCTCCCTCCCTCCATCCCCTCCCTCCGTCTCTCTCCCTCCATCCCCCTCCCTCCATCTCTCTCCCTCCGTCTCCCTCCCTCCATCTCTCTCCTTCCATCTCCCTCCCTCTGTCTCCCTCCCTCCGTCTCTCTCCCTCCATCTCCGTCCCTCCATTCCCTCCCTCCTTCTCTCTCCCTCCGTCTCTCTCCCTCCTTCTCCCTCCCTCCGTCTCTCTCCCTCTGTCACTCTCCCTCCATCCCCCTCCCTCAGTCTCTCCCTCCCTCAGTCTCTCTCCCTCCGTCTCTCTCCCTCCGTCCCCTCCCTCAGTCTCTCCCTCCGTCTCTCTCCCTCCGTCTCCCTCCCTCGGTCTCTCTCCCTCTGTCTCTCCCTCCGTCGCCCCCCTCCGTCTCTCTCCCTCCGTCTCTCTCCCTCCATCCCCTCCCTCAGTCTCTCTCCCTCAGTCTCTCTCCCTCAGTCTCTCTCCCTTCGTCTCCCTCCCTCAGTCTCTCCCCTCCCTCAGTCTCACTCCCTCCGTCTCTCTCCCTGCGTCTCTCTCCCTCAGTCTCTCCCTCTCTCAGTCTCTCTCCCTCCATCTCTCTCCCTCCATCCCCCTCCCTCAGTCTCTCTCCCTCCGTCTCCCTCCCTCCATCCCCTTCCCTCAGTCTCTGCCTCCGTCTCCCTCCCTCAGTCTCTCTCCCTCAGTCTCTCCCCTCCCTCCGTCTCTCTCCCTCAGTCTCTCCCCTCCCTTCGTCTCTCTCCCTCAGTCTCTCCCTCCCTCAGTCTCTCTCCCTCCGTCTCTCTCCCTCCATCCCCCTCCCTCAGTCTCTCTCCCTCAGTCTCTCTCCCTCCCTCCGTCTCTCTCCCTCATTCTCTCTCCCTCAGTCTCTCTCCCTCCGTCTCTCTCCCTCAGTCTCTCTCCCTCCGTCTCCCTCCCTCAGTCTCTCTCCCTCCGTCTCTCCCTCCGTCTCTCGCCCTCCGTCTCTCTCCCTCAGTCTCTCTCCCTCAGTATCCCTCCCTCAGTCTCTCTCCCTCCGTCTCTATCCCTCCATCCCTCTCCCTCCGTCTCTCTCCCTCAGTCTCTCTCCCTCCGTCTCTCACCCTCAGTCTCTCTCCCTCAGTCTCTCTCCCTCCGTCTCTCTCCCTCCGTCTCCCTCCCTCCGTCTCTCTACCTCGGTCTCCCTCCCTCCGTCTCCCTCCCTCCGTCTCTCTCCCTCAGTCTCTCTCCCTCCATCCCCCTCCCTCAGTCTCTCCCTCCCTCAGTCTCTCTCCCTCCGTCCCTCTCCCTCCGTCTCTCTCCCTCAGTCCCTCTCCCTCCGTCTCTCTCCCTCCGTCTCTCACCCTCAGTCTCTCTCCCTCAGTCTCTCTCCCTCCGTATCTCTCCCTCCGTCTCTCTCCCTCAGTCTCCCTCCATCCGTCTCTCTCCCTCAGTCTCTCTCCTTCCGTCTTTCTCCCTCCGTCTCCCTCCCTCCGTCTCTCTCCATCCGTCTCCCTCCCTCAGTCTCTCTCCCTCCGTCTCCCTACTTCCATCCCCTCCCTCCGTCTCTCTCCTTCCGTCTCCCTCCCTCCGTCTCTCTCCCTCCGTTTCCCTCCCTCCGTCTCCCTCCCTCCGTCTCTCTCCCTCCATCTCCCTCCCTCCATCGCCTCCCTCCGTCTCTCTCCTTCCGTCTCTCTCTCTCCTTCTCCCTCCCTCCGTCTCTCTCCCTCCGTCTCTCTCCCTCCATCCCTCTCCCTCAGTCTCTCCCTCCCTCAGTCTCTCTCCCTCCGTCTCTCTCCCTCCGCCCCCTCCCTCAGTCTCTCCCTCCGTCCCTCCCCCTCCGTCTCTCTCCCTTCGTCTCTCTCCCTCCGTCTCTCACCCTCAGTCTCTCTCCCTCAGTCTCTCTCCCTCCGTCTCTCCCTCCGTCTCCCTCCCTCCGTCTCTCTACCTCGGTCTCCCTCCCTCCATCTCCCTCCCTCCATCCCCTCCCTCCGTCTCTCTCCCTCCATCCCCCTCCCTCCATCTCTCTCCCTCCATCTCCCTCCCTCCATCTCTCTCCTTCCATCTCCCTCCCTCTGTCTCCCTCCCTCCGTCTCTCTCCCTCCATCTCCGTCCCTCCATTCCCTCCCTCCTTCTCTCTCCCTCCGTCTCTCTCCCTCCTTCTCCCTCCCTCCGTCTCTCTCCCTCTGTCACTCTCCCTCCATCCCCCTCCCTCAGTCTCTCCCTCCCTCAGTCTCTCTCCCTCCGTCTCTCTCCCTCCGTCCCCTCCCTCAGTCTCTCCCTCCGTCTCTCTCCCTCCGTCTCCCTCCCTCGGTCTCTCTCCCTCAGTCTCTCCCTCCGTCGCCCCCCTCCGTCGCCCCCCTCCGTCTCTCTCCCTCCATCCCCTCCCTCAGTCTCTCTCCCTCAGTCTCTCTCCCTCAGTCTCTCTCCCTTCGTCTCCCTCCCTCAGTCTCTCCCCTCCCTCAGTCTCACTCCCTCCGTCTCTCTCCCTCCGTCTCTCTCCCTCAGTCTCTCCCTCTCTCAGTCTCTCTCCCTCCATCTCTCTCCCTCCATCCCCCTCCCTCAGTCTCTCTCCCTCCGTCTCCCTCCCTCCATCCCCTTCCCTCAGTCTCTGCCTCCGTCTCCCTCCCTCAGTCTCTCTCCCTCAGTCTCTCCCCTCCCTCCGTCTCTCTCCCTCAGTCTCTCCCCTCCCTTCGTCTCTCTCCCTCAGTCTCTCCCTCCCTCAGTCTCTCTCCCTCCGTCTCTCTCCCTCCATCCCCCTCCCTCAGTCTCTCTCCCTCAGTCTCTCTCCCTCCGTCTCTCTCCCTCCCTCCGTCTCTCTCCCTCATTCTCTCTCCCTCAGTCTCTCTCCCTCCGTCTCTCTCCCTCAGTCTCTCTCCCTCCGTCTCCCTCCCTCAGTCTCTCTCCCTCCGTCTCTCCCTCCGTCTCTCGCCCTCCGTCTCTCTCCCTCAGTCTCTCTCCCTCAGTATCCCTCCCTCAGTCTCTCTCCCTCCGTCTCTATCCCTCCATCCCTCTCCCTCCGTCTCTCTCCCTCAGTCTCTCTCCCTCCGTCTCTCACCCTCAGTCTCTCTCCCTCAGTCTCTCTCCCTCCATCTCTCTCCCTCCGTCTCCCTCCCTCCGTCTCTCTACCTCGGTCTCCCTCCCTCCGTCTCCCTCCCTCCGTCTCTCTCCCTCAGTCTCTCTCCCTCCATCCCCCTCCCTCAGTCTCTCCCTCCCTCAGTCTCTCTCCCTCCGTCCCTCTCCCTCCGTCTCTCTCCCTCAGTCCCTCTCCCTCCGTCTCTCTCCCTCCGTCTCTCACCCTCAGTCTCTCTCCCTCAGTCTCTCTCCCTCCGTCTCTCTCCCTCCGTCTCTCTCCCTCAGTCTCCCTCCATCCGTCTCTCTCCCTCAGTCTCTCTCCTTCCGTCTTTCTACCTCCGTCTCCCTCCCTCCGTCTCTCTCCATCCGTCTCCCTCCCTCAGTCTCTCTCCCTCCGTCTCCCTACCTCCGTCTCTCTCCCTCCGTCTCCCTCCCTCAGTCTCTCTCCCTCCGTCTCTCTCCCTCAGTCTCTCTCCCTCCGTCTCCCTCCCTCAGTCTCTCTCCCTCCGTCTCCCTCCCTCAGTCTCTCTCCCTCCGTCTCCCTCCCTCCGTCTCTCTCCCTCCGTCTCCCTCCCTCAGTCTCTCTCCCTCAGTCTCTCTCCCTCCGTCTCCCTCCCTCAGTCTCTCTCCCTCTGTTTCCCCCCCCTCCGTCTCCCTCCCTCAGTCTCTCTCCCTCCGTCTCCCTCCCTCAGTCTCTCCCCTCCCTCAGTCTCTCTCCCTCCGTCTCTCTCCCTCCGTCTCTCTCCCTCCGTCTCCCTCCCTCAGTCTCTCTCCCTCCGTCTCTCTCCCTCAGTCTCTCTCCCTCCGTCTCCCTCCCTCCGTCTCTCTCCCTCTGTTTCCCCCCTCCGTCTCCCTCCCTCAGTCTCTCTCCCTCCGTCTCCCTCCCTCAGTCTCTCCCCTCCCTCAGTCTCTCTCCCTCCGTCTCTATCCCTCCGTCTCTCTCCCTCCGTCTCCCTCCCTCAGTCTCTCTCCCTCCGTCTCTCTCCCTCAGTCTCACTCCCTCAGTCTCTCCCCTCCCTCAGTCTCTCTCCCTCCGTCTCTCTCCCTCCGTCTCCCTCCCTCAGTCTCTCTCCCTCCGTCTCCCTACCTCAGTCTCTCCCCTCCCTCAGTCTCTCTCCCTCCGTCTCTCTCCCTCAGTCTCTCTCCCTCAGTCTCTCTCCCTCCGTCTCCCTCCCTCAGTCTCTCTCCCTCAGTCTCTCTCCCTCCGTCTCTCCCTCCGTCTCTCTCCCTCCGTCTCCCTCCCTCCGTCTCTCTCCCTCAGTCTCTCTCCCTCAGTATCCCTCCCTCAGTCTCTCTCCCTCAGTCTCTCTCCCTCCGTCCCTCTCCCTCCGTCTCTCTCCCTCAGTCTCTCTCCCTCCGTCTCTCTCCCTCCGTCTCTCACCCTCAGTCTCTCTCCCTCAGTCTCTCTCCCTCCGTCTCCCTCCCTCCGTCTCTCTACCTCGGTCTCCCTCCCTCCGTCTCAATCCCTCAGTCTCTCTCCGTCCATCCCCCTCCCTCAGTCTCTCCCTCCCTCAGTCTCTCTCCCTCCGTCCCTCTCCCTCCGTCTCTCTCCCTCAGTCCCTCTCCCTCCGTCTCTCTCCCTCCGTTTCTCACCCTCAGTCTCTCTCCCTCAGTCTCTCTCCCTCCGTCTCTCTCCCTCAGTCTCTCTCCCTCAGTCTCCCTCCCTCCGTCTCCCTCCCTCCGTCTCTCTCCCTCCGTCTCTCTCCCTCCGTCTCCCTCCCTCCGTCTCTCTCCCTCCGTCTCTCTCCCTCCGTCTCTCTCCATCCGTCTCCCTCCCTCAGTCTCTCTCCTTCCGTCTCCCTCCCTCCGTCTCTCTCCCTCCGTCTCTCTCCCTCCGTCTCTCTCCCTCCGTCTCCCTCCCTCAGTCTCCTTCCCTCAGTCTCTCTCCCTCCGTCTCCCTCCCTCCGTCTCTCTCCCTCCGTCTCCCTCCCTCAGTCTCTCTCCCTCCGTCTCTCTCCCTCAGTCTCTCTCCCTCCGTCTCCCTCCCTCCGTCTCTCTCCCTCTGTTTCCCCCTTCCGTCTCCCTCCCTCAGTCTCTCTCCCTCCGTCTCCCTCCCTCAGTCTCTCCCCTCCCTCAGTCTCTCTCCCTCCGTCTCTCTCCCTCCGTCTCCCTCCCTCAGTCTCTCTCCCTCAGTCTCACTCCCTCAGTCTCTCCCCTCCCTCAGTCTCTCTCCCTCCTTCTCTCTCCCTCCGTCTCCCTCCCTCAGTCTCTCTCCCTCCGTCTCCCTACCTCAGTCTCTCCCCTCCCTCAGTCTCTCTCCCTCCATCTCTCTCCCTCAGTCTCACTCCCTCAGTCTCTCTCCTCCGTCTCTCTCCCTCCGTCTCTCTCCCTCCGTCTCTTTCCCTCCCTCCACCTCTGTCTCCCTCCCTCCGTCGCTCTCCCTCAGTCTCACCTCCCTCCGTCTCTCTCCCTCCGTCTCCCTCCCTCCGTCTCTCTCCCTCCATCTCCCTCCCTCCGTCTCTCTCCCTCCATCCCCCTCCCTCAATCTCTGTCTCCCTCCCTCCGTCTCCCTCCATCTCTCTCCCTCCGCCTCCCTCCCTCCGTCTCTCTCCCTCCGTCTCCCTCCCTCCATCCCCCTCGCTCCGTCTCTCTCCCTCCATCTCTCTCCCTCCGTCTCTCTCCCTCCGTCTCCCTCCCTCCGTCTCTCTCCCTCCATCCACCTCCCTCCGTCTCCCTCCCTCCGTCTCTCTCCCTTCATCTTCATCCCTCCGTCTCCCTCCCTCCATCTCCCTCCCTCCGTCTCTCTCCCTCCATCTCCCTCCCTCCGTCTCCCTCCCTCCGTCTCTCTCCCTCCATCCCCCTCCCTCCGTCTCTCTCCCTCAGGTCTCTCTCCCTCAGTCTCTCCCTCCGTCTCCCTCCATCCGTCTCTCTCCCTCCGTCTCTCTCCCTCCATCTCCCTCCCTCCGTCTCCCTCCCTCCATTCCTCGTCCCTCAATCACTCCCTCCCTCTCTCCATCCGCCTCCCTCCGTCTCCCTCCCACCATCCTCTCCCTCCGTCTCTCTCCCTCCATCTCTCTCCCTCCGTCTCCCTCCCTCCGTCTCCCTACTTCCATCCCCTCCCTCCGTCTCTCTCCTTCCGTCTCCCTCCCTCCGTCTCTCTCCCTCCATCTCCCTCCCTCCGTCTCCCTCCCTCCGTCTCTCTCCCTCCATCTCCCTCCCTCCATCCCCTCCCTCCGTCTCTCTCCTTCCGTCTCTCTCCCTCCGTCTCTCTCCCTCCATCCCTCTCCCTCAGTCTCTCCCTCCCTCAGTCTCTCTCCCTCCGTCTCTCTCCCTCCGTCCCCTCCCTCCGTCTCTCTCCCTCCGTCTCCCTCCCTCCGTCTCGCTCCCTCCGTCTCCCCCCTTCCGTCTCTCTCCCTCCGTCTCTCTCCCTCCATCCCCTCCCTCAGTCTCTCTCCCTCAGTCTCTCTCCCTCCGTCTCTCCCCTCCCTCAATCTCACTCCCTCCATCTCTCTCCCTCCGTCTCCCTCCCTCCATCCCCCTCCCTCCATCTCTCTCCCTCTGTCTCCCTCCCTCCGTCTCTCTCCCTCCGTCTCCCTCCCTCCGTCTCTCTCCCTCCATCCCCTCCCTCCGTCTCTCTCCCTCCGTCTCTCTCCCTCCATCCCCCACCCTCCGTCTCTCTCCCTCCATCCCCCTCCCTCAGTCTCTCCCTCCCTCAGTCTCTCTCCCTCCGTCTCTCTGCCTCCATCCCCCTCCCTCAGTCTCTCCCTCCCTCAGTCTCTCTCCCTCCGTCTCCCTCCCTCCATCTCCTGCCCTCAGTCTCTGCCTCCGTCTCCATCCCTCAGTCTCTCTCCCTCAGTCTCTCCCCTCCCTCCGTCTCTCTCCCTCAGTCTCTCCCCTCCCTCCGTCTCTCTCCCTCAGTCTCTCCCTCACTCCGTCTCTCTCCCTCCGTCTCTCTCCCTCCATCCCCCTCCCTCAGTCTCTCTCCCTCAGTCTCTCTCCCTCCGTCTCTCTCCCTCAGTCTCTCTCCCTCAGTCTCTCTCCCTCCGTCTCTCTCCCTCCGTCTCTCTCCCTCCGTCTCTCTCCCTCCGTCTCCCACCCTCAGTCTCTCTCCCTCCGTCTCTCTCCCTCAGTCTCTCTCCCTCAGTCTCCCTCCCTCAGTCTCTCTCCCTCCATCTCTCTCCCTCCGTCTCCCTCCCTCAGTCTCTCTCCCTCCGTCTCCCTCCCTCAGTCTCTCTCCCTCCGTTTCCCCCCTCCGTCTCCCTCCCTCAGTCTCTCTCCCTCCGTCTCCCTCCCTCAGACTCTCCCCTCCCTCAGTCTCTCTCCCTCCGTCTCTCTCCCTCCGTCTCTCTCCCTCCGTCTCCCTCCCTCAGTCTCTCCCCTCCCTCAGTCTCTCTCCCTCCGTCTCTCTCCCTCAGTCTCTCTCCTCCCTCAGTCTCTCTCCCTCCGTCTCTCTCCCTCCGTCTCCCTCCCTCAGTTTCTCTCCCTCAGTCTCTCTCCCTCCGTCTCCCTCCCTCAGTCTCTCCCCTCCCTCAGTCTCTCTCCCTCCGTCTCTCTCCCTCAGTCTCTCTCCCTCAGTCTCTCTCCCTCAGTCTCTCTCCCTCCGTCTCTCTCCCTCCGTCCCCTCCCTCAGTCTCTCCCTCCGTCTCCCTCCCTCCGTCTCCCTACCTCCATCCCCTCCCTCCGTCACTCTCCTTCCATCTCCCTCCC
The DNA here is from genome assembly GCF_044704955.1 of Pristiophorus japonicus. Taxonomy (NCBI): domain Eukaryota; kingdom Metazoa; phylum Chordata; class Chondrichthyes; family Pristiophoridae; genus Pristiophorus; species Pristiophorus japonicus. Next base: position 11,649 of record NW_027252570.1, on the reverse strand, counting down.
TCCATCTCTCTCCCTCCGTCTCCCTCCCTCCATCTCCCTCCCTCCATCCCCTCCCTCCGTCTCTCTCCCTCTGTCTCCCTGCCTCCGTCTCTCTCCCTCCGTCTCCCTCCCTCCGTCTCCCTCCCTCCATCCCCTCCCTCCGTCTCTCTCCCTCCGTCTCCCTCCCTCCATCTCTCTCCTTCCATCTCCCTCCCTCTGTCTCCCTCCCTCCGTCTCTCTCCCTCCATCTCCGTCCCTCCATTCCCTCCCTCCGTCTCTCTCCCTCCGTCTCTCTCCCTCCTTCTCCCTCCCTCCGTCTCTCTCCCTCTGTCACTCTCCCTACATCCCCCTCCCTCAGTCTCTCCCTCCCTCAGTCTCTCTCCCTCCGTCTCTCTCCCTCCGTCCCCTCCCTCAGTCTCTCCCTCCGTCTCTCTCCCTCCGTCTCCCTCCCTCGGTCTCTCTCCCTCAGTCTCCCCCTCCGTCTCTCTCCCTCCGTCTCTCTCCCTCCATCCCCTCCCTCAGTCTCTCTCCCTCAGTCTCTCTCCCTCAGTCTCTCTCCCTTCGTCTCCCTCCCTCAGTCTCTCCCTCCCTCAGTCTCACTCCCTCCGTCTCTCTCCCTCCGTCTCTCTCCCTCAGTCTCTCCCTCTCTCAGTCTCTCTCCCTCCATCTCTCTCCCACCATCCCCCTCCCTCAGTCTCTCTCCCTCCGTCTCCCTCCCTCCATCCCCTTCCCTCAGTCTCTGCCTCCGTCTCCCTCCCTCAGTCTCTCTCCCTCAGTCTCTCCCCTCCCTCCGTCTCTCTCCCTCAGTCTCTCCCCTCCCTTCGTCTCTCTCCCTCAGTCTCTCCCTCCCTCAGTCTCTCTCCCTCCGTCTCTCTCCCTCCATCCCCCTCCCTCAGTCTCTCTCCCTCCGTCTCTCTCCCTCCCTCCGTCTCTCTCCCTCATTCTCTCTCCCTCCGTCTCTCTCCCTCAGTCTCTCTCCCTCCGTCTCCCTCCCTCAGTCTCTCTCCCTCCGTCTCTCCCTCCGTCTCTCGCCCTCCGTCTCTCTCCCTCAGTCTCTCTCCCTCAGTATCCCTCCCTCAGACTCTCTCCCTCTGTCTCTATCCCTCCATCCCTCTCCCTCCGTCTCTCTCCCTCAGTCTCTCTCCCTCCGTCTCTCTCGCTCCGTCTCTCACCCTCAGTCTCTCTCCCTCAGTCTCTCTCCCTCCGTCTCTCTCCCTCCGTCTCCCTCCCTCCGTCTCTCTACCTCGGTCTTCCTCCCTCCGTCTCACTCCCTCAGTCTCTCTCCCTCCATCCCCCTCCCCCAGTCTCTCCCTCCCTCAGTCTCTCTCCCTCCGTCCCTCTCCCTCCGTCTCTCTCCCTCAGTCCCTCTCCCTCCGTCTCTCACCCTCAGTCTCTCTCCCTCAGTCTCTCTCCCTCCGTCTCTCTCCCTCCGTCTCTCTCCCTCAGTCTCCCTCCCTCAGTCTCCCTCCCTCCGTCTCTCTCCCTCAGTCTCTCTCCTTCCGTCTTTCTCCCTCCGTCTCCCTCCCTCCGTCTCTCTCTATCCGTCTCCCTCCCTCAGTCTCTCTCCCTCCGTCTCCCTACCTCCGTCTCTCTCCCTCCGTCTCCCTCCCTCAGTCTCTCTCCCTCCGTCTCTCTCCCTCAGTCTCTCTCCCTCCGTCTCCCTCCCTCAGTCTCTCTCCCTCCGTCTCCCTCCCTCAGTCTCTCTCCCTCCGTCTCCCTCCCTCCGTCTCTCTCCCTCCGTCTCCCTCCCTCAGTCTCTCTCCCTCAGTCTCTCTCCCTCCGTCTCCCTCCCTCAGTCTCTCTCCCTCTGTTTCCCTCCCTCAGTCTCTCTCCCTCCGTCTCCCTCCCTCAGTCTCTCCCCCCCCTCAGTCTCTCTCCCTCCGTCTCTCTCCCTCCGTCTCTCTCCCTCCGTCTCCCTCCCTCAGTCTCTCTCCCTCCGTCTCTCTCCCTCAGTCTCTCTCCCTCCGTCTCCCTCCCTCCGTCTCTCTCCCTCTGTTTCCCCCCTCCGTCTCCCTCCCTCAGTCTCTCTCCCTCCGTCTCCCTCCCTCAGTCTCTCCCCTCCCTCAGTTTCTCTCCCTCCGTCTCTATCCCTCCGTCTCTCTCCCTCCGTCTCCCTCCCTCAGTCTCTCTCCCTCCGTCTCTCTCCCTCAGTCTCACTCCCTCAGTCTCTCCCCTCCCTCAGTCTCTCTCCCTCCGTCTCTCTCCCTCCGTCTCCCTCCCTCAGTCTCTCTCCCTCCGTCTCCCTACCTCAGTCTCTCCCCTCCCTCAGTCTCTCTCCCTCCGTCTCTCTCCCTCAGTCTCTCTCCCTCAGTCTCTCTCCCTCCATCTCCCTCCCTCAGTCTCTCTCCCTCCGTCTCTCCCTCCGTCTCTCGCCCTCCGTCTCTCTCCCTCCGTCTCTCTACCTCGGTCTCCCTCCCTCCGTCTCTCTCCCTCAGTCTCTCTCCCTCAGTATCCCTCCCTCAGTCTCTCTCCCTCCGTCTCTATCCCTCCGTCCCTCTCCCTCCGTCTCTCTCCCTCAGTCTCTCTCCCTCCGTCTCTCTCCCTCCGTCTCTCACCCTCAGTCTCTCTCCCTCCGTCTCTCTCCCTCCGTCTCCCTCCCTCCGTCTCTCTACCTCGGTCTCCCTCCCTCCGTCTCAATCCCTCAGTCTCTCTCCCTCCATCCCCCTCCCTCAGTCTCTCCCTCCCTCAGTCTCTCTCCCTCCGTCCCTCTCCCTCCGTCTCTCTCCCTCAGTCCCTCTCCCTCCGTCTCTCTCCCTCCGTCTCTCACCCTCAGTCTCTCTCCCTCAGTCTCTCTCCCTCCGTCTCTCTCCCTCAATCTCTCTCCCTCAGTCTCTCTCCTCAGTCTCTCTCCCTCCGTCTCCCTCCCTCAGTCTCCCTCCCTCAGTCTCTCTCCCTCCATCTCCCTCCCTCCGTCTCTCTCCCTCCGTCTCCCTCCCTCAGTCTCTCTCCCTCCGTCTCTCTCCCTCAGTCTCTCTCCCACCGTCTCCCTCCCTCTGTTTCCCCCCTCCGTCTCCCTCCCTCAGTCTCTCTCCCTCCGTCTCCCTCCCTCAGTCTCTCCCCTCCCTCAGTCTCTCTCCCTCCGTCTCTCTCCCTCCGTCTCCCTCCCTCCATTCCTCGTCCCTCAATCACTCCCTCCCTCTCTCCATCCGCCTCCCTCCGTCTCCCTCCCACCATCCTCTCCCTCCGTCTCTCTCCCTCCGTCTCTCTCCCTCCGTCTCCCTCCCTCCGTCTCCCTACTTCCATCCCCTCCCTCCGTCTCTCTCCTTCCGTCTCCCTCCCTCCGTCTCTCTCCCTCCGTCTCCCTCCCTCCGTCTCCCTCCCTCCGTCTCCCTCCCTCCGTCTCTCTCCCTCCATCTCCCTCCCTCCATCCCCTCCCTCCGTCTCTCTCCTTCCGTCTCTCTCTCTCCTTCTCCCTCCCTCCGTCTCTCTCCCTCCGTCTCTCTCCCTCCATCCCTCTCCCTCAGTCTCTCCCTCCCTCAGTCTCTCTCCCTCCGTCTCTCTCCCTCCGTCCCCTCCCTCCGTCTCTCTCCCTCAGTCTCTCTCCCTCCGTCTCTCCCCTCCCTCAGTCTCACTCCCTCCGTCTCTCTCCCTCCGTCTCCCTCCCTCCATCCCCCTCCCTCCATCTCTCTCCCTCCGTCTCCCTCCCTCCATCTCTCTCCCTCCGTCTCCCTCCCTCCGTCTCTCTCCCTCCATCCCCTCCCTCCGTCTCTCTCCCTCCGTCTCTCTCCCTCCATCCCCCTCCCTCCGTCTCTCTCCCTCCATCCCCCTCCCTCAGTCTCTCCCTCCCTCAGTCTCTCTCCCTCCGTCTCTCTACCTCCATCCCCCTCCCTCAGTCTCTCCCTCCCTCAGTCTCTCTCCCTCCGTCTCCCTCCCTCCATCTCCTTCCCTCAGTCTCTGCCTCCGTCTCCCTCCCTCAGTCTCTCTCCCTCAGTCTCTCCCCTCCCTCCGTCTCTCTCCCTCAGTCTCTCCCCTCCCTCCGTCTCTCTCCCTCAGTCTCTCCCTCACTCCGTCTCTCTCCCTCCGTCTCTCTCCCTCCATCCCCCTCCCTCAGTCTCTCTCCCTCAGTCTCTCTCCTCCGTCTCTCTCCCTCCCTCTGTCTCTCTCCCTCCGTCTCTCTCCCTCAGTCTCTCTCCCTCCGTCTCTCTCCCTCAGTCTCTCTCCCTCAGTCTCCCTCCCTCCGTCTCTCTCCCTCAGTCTCTCTCCCTCCATCTCTCTCCCTCCGTCTCCCTCCCTCAGTCTCTCTCCCTCCGTCTCCCTCCCTCAGTCTCACTCCCTCCGTTTCCCCCCCTCCGTCTCCCTCCCTCAGTCTCTCTCCCTCCGTCTCCCTCCCTCAGACTCTCCCCTCCCTCAGTCTCTCTCCCTCCGTCTCTCTCCCTCCGTCTCTCTCCCTCCGTCTCCCTCCCTCAGTCTCTCCACTCCCTCAGTCTCTCTCCCTCCGTCTCTCTCCCTCAGTCTCTCTCCCTCAGTCTCTCTCCTCCCTCAGTCTCTCTCCCTCCGTCTCTCTCCCTCCGTCTCCCTCCCTCAGTTTCTCTCCCTCAGTCTCTCTCCCTCCGTCTCCCTCCCTCAGTCTCTCCCCTCCCTCAGTCTCTCTCCCTCCGTCTCTCTCCCTCAGTCTCTCTCCCTCAGTCTCTCTCCCTCAGTCTCTCTCCCTCAGTCTCTCTCCTTCCGTCTCTCTCCCTCCGTCTCTCTCCCTCAGTCTCTCTCCCTCAGTCTCTCTCACTCCGTCTCCCTCCCTCCGTCCCCCTCCCTCAGTCTCTCTCCCTCCATCCCCCTCCCTCAGTCTCTCTCCCTCAGTCTCTCTCCCTCCGTCTCTCTCCCTCCGTCTCCCTCCCTCCATCTCTGTCTCCCTCCCTCCGTCTCTATCAATCCGTCTCTCTCCCTCCGTCTCCCTCCCTCCGTCTCCCTCCCTCCATCCCCCTCGCTCCGTCTCTCTCCCTCCATCTCTCTCCCTCCGTCTCCCTCCCTCCGTCTCTCTCCCTCCGTCTCTCTCCCTCCATCCCCCTCCCTCCGTCTCCCTCCCTCCGTCTCTCTCCCTCCATCTCCCTCCCTCCGTCTCCCTCCCTCCATCTCCCTCCCTCCGTCTCTCTCCCTCCATCTCCCTCCCTCCATCTCCCTCCCTCCGTCTCCCTCCCTCTGTCTCTCTCCCTCCATCCCCCTCCCTCCGTCTCTCTCCCTCCGGTCTCTCTCCCTCAGTCTCTCCCTCCGTCTCCCTCCCTCCGTCTCTCTCCCTCCGTCTCTCTCCCTCCGTCTCTCTCCCTCCATCCGTCTCCCTCCCTCCATTCCTTGTCCCTCAATCACTCCCTCCGTCTCTCTCCATCCGCCTCCCTCAGTCTCTCTCCCTCCATCTCCCTCCCTCCATCCTCTCCCTCCATCTCTCTCCCTCCGTCTCCCTTCCTCCGTCTCTCTCCCTCCGTCTCCCTCCCTCCGTCTCCCTACTTCCATCCCCTCCCTCCGTCTCTCTCCTTCCGTCTCCCTCCCTCCGTCTCCCTCCCTCCGTCTCCCTCCCTCCATCCTCTCCCTCCGTCTCTCTCCCTCCGTCTCTCTCCCTCCGTCTCCCTCCCTCCGTCTCCCTCCCTCCATCCCCTCCCTCCGTCTCTCTCCCTCCGTCTCCCTCCCTCCATCCCCCTCCCTCCATCACTCTCCCTCCGTCTCCCTCCCTCCATCTCTCTCCCTCCGTCTCCCTCCCTCTGTCTCTCTCCCTCCATCTCTCTCCCTCCATCTCCCTCCCTCCATCCCCTCCCTCCGTCTCTCTCCTTCCGTCTCTCTCTCTCCTTCTCTCTCCCTCCATTCCCCTCCCCCAGTCTCTCCCTCCCTCAGTCTCTCTCCCTCCGTCTCTCTCCCTCCGTCCCCTCCCTCAGTCTCTCCCACCGTCTCTCTCCCTCCGTCTCCCTCCCTCCGTCTCTCTCCCTCAGTCTCTCCCCCTCCGTCTCTCTCCCTCCGTCTCTCTCCCTCCATCCCCTCCCTCAGTCTCTCTCCCTCAGTCTCTCTCCCTCCATCTCCCTCCCTCAGTCTCTCCCCTCCCTCAGTCTCACTCCCTCCGTCTCTCTCCCTCCGTCTCCCTCCCTCCATCACTCTCCCTCCGTCTCCCTCCCTCCGTCTCTCTCCCTCCATCTCCCTCCCTCCGTCTCTCTCCCTCCATCCCCCTCCCTCAATCTCTGTCTCTCTCCCTCCGTCTCCCTCCATCTCTCTCCCTCCGTCTCCCTCCCTCCGTCCCCTCCCTCCGTCTCCCTTCCTCCATCCCCCTCGCTCCGTCTCTCTCCCTCCGTCTCCCTCCCTCCGTCTCTCTCCCTCCGTCACCCTCCCTCCGTCTCTCTCCCTCCATCCCCCTCCCTCCGTCTCCCTCCCTCCGTCTCTCTCCCTCCATCTCCCTCCCTCCGTCTTCCTCCCTCCGTCTCCCTCCCTCCATCTCCCTCCCTCCGTCTCTCTCCCTCCATCTCCCTCCCTCCATCTCCCTCCCTCCATCTCCCTCCCTCCGTCTCTCTCCCTCCATCCCCCTCCCTCCGTCTCCCTCCCTCCGTCTCTCTCCCTCCATCTCCCTCCCTCCGTCTTCCTCCCTCCGTCTCCCTCCCTCCATCTCCCTCCCTCCGTCTCCCTCCCTCCGTCTCTCTCCCTCCATCTCCCTCCCTCCATCTCCCTCCCTCCGTCTCCCTCCCTCCGTCTCTCTCCCTCCATCCCCCTCCCTCTGTCTCTCTCCCTCCGGTCTCTCTCCCTCAGTCTCTCCCTCCGTCTCCCTCCCTCCATCTCTCTCCCTCCGTCTCTCTCCCTCCATCTCCCTCCCTCCATCTCCCTCCCTCCATTCCTCGTCCCTCAATCACTCCCTCCGTCTCTCTCCATCCGCCTCCCTCCATCTCTCTCCCTCCGTCTCCCTCCCTCCATCCTCTCCCTCCATCTCTCTCCCTCCGTCTCCCTCCCTCCGTCTCTCTCCCTCCGTCTCCCTCCCTCCGTCTCCCTACTTCCATCCCCTCCCTCCGTCTCTCTCCTTCCGTCTCCCTCCCTCCATCTCCCTCCCTCCGTCTCCCTCCCTCCATCCTCTCCCTCCGTCTCTCTCCCTCCGTCTCCCTCCCTCCGTCTCCCTCCCTCCGTCTCTCTCACTCCGTCTCTCTCCCTCCGTCTCCCTCCCTCCGTCTCCCTCCCTCCATCCCCTCCCTCCGTCTCTCTCCCTCCGTCTCCCTCCCTCCATCCCCCTCCCTCCATCTCTCTCCATTCATCACTCTCCCTCCATCTCCCTCCCTCCGTCTCTCTCCCTCAGTCTCCCCCCCTCCGTCTCTCTCCCTCCGTCTCTCTCCCTCCATCCCCTCCCTCAGTCTCTCTCCCTCAGTCTCCCTCCCTCAGTCTCTCCCCTCCCTCAGTCTCACTCCCTCCGTCTCTCTCCCTCCGTCTCCCTCCCTCCATCCCCCTCCCTCCGTCTCTCTCCCTCCGTCTCTCTCCCTCCATCCCCCTCCCTCAGTCTCTCTCCCTCAGTCTCTCTCCCTCCGACTCTCTCCCTCCCTCCGTCTCTCTCCCTCCGTCTCTCTCCCTCCGTCTCTCTCCCTCAGTCTCTCTCCCTCAGTCTCCCTCCCTCCGTCTCTCTCCCTCCGTCTCCCTCCCTCCGTCTCCCTCCCTCTGTCTCTCTCCCTCCATCTCCCTCCCTCCATCCCCTCCCTCCGTCTCTCTCCTTCCGTCTCTCTCTCTCCTTCTCTCTCCCTCCATCCCCCTCCCTCAGTCTCTCCCTCCCTCAGTCTCTCTCCCTCCGTCTCTCTCCCTCCGTCCCCTCCCTCAGTCTCTCCCTCCGTCTCCCTCCCTCCGTCTCTCTCCCTCAGTCTCCCCCCCTCCGTCTCTCTCCCTCCGTCTCTCTCCCTCCATCCCCTCCCTCAGTCTCTCTCCCTCAGTCTCCCTCCCTCAGTCTCTCCCCTCCCTCAGTCTCACTCCCTCCGTCTCTCTCCCTCCATCTCCCTCCCTCCATCTCTCTCCCTCCATCACTCTCCCTCCGTCTCCCTCCCTCCGTCTCCCTCCCTCCGTCTCTCTCCCTCCATCTCGCTCCCTCCGTCTCGCTCCCTCTGTCTCCCTCCCTCTGTCTCTCTCCCTCCATCTCCCTCCCTCCATCTCTCTCCTTCCTTCTCCCTCCCTCCGTCTCTCTCCCTCCGTCTCTCTCCCTCCATCCCCCTCCCTCAGTCTCTCCCTCCCTCAGTCTCTCTCCCTCCGTCTCTCTCCCTCCATCCCCCTCCTTCAGTCTCTCCCTCCCTCAGTCTCTCTCCCTCCGTCTCCCTTCCTCCATCCCCTTCCCTCAGTCTCTGCCTCCGTCTCCCTCCCTCAGTCTCTCCCCCCCTCCGTCTCTCTCCCTCAGTCTCTTCCCTCCCTCCGTCTCTCTCCCTCACTCCATCTCTCTCCCTCCGTCTCTCTCCCTCCATCCCCCTCCCTCAGTCTCTCTCCCTCCGTCTCTCTCCCTCCCTCCGTCTCTCTCCCTCCGTCTCTCTCCCTCCGTCTCTCTCCCTCAGTCTCTCTCCCTCAGTCTCTCTCCCTCCGTCTCTCTCCCTCCGTCTCTCACCCTCAGTCTCTCTCCCTCCGTCTCTCTCCCTCAGTCTCCCTCCCTCCGTCTCTCTCCCTCCGTCTCTCTCCCTCCGTCTCTCTTCCTCCGTCTCTCTCCCTCCGTCTCCCTCCCTCCGTCTCTCTCCCTCCGTCTCTCTCCCTCCGTCTGTCTCCCTCAGTCTCTCCCCCTCCGTCTCCCTCCCTCAGTCTCTCTCCCTCCGTCTCCCTCCCTCTGTCTCTCTCCCTCCATCTCCCTCCCTCAGTCTCTCTCCCTCAGTCTCTCCCTCAGTCTCCCTCCCTAAGTCTCTCTTCCTCCGTTTCCCCTCCTCCGTCTCCCTCCCTCAGTCTCTCTCCCTCCGTCTCCCTCCCTCAGTCTCTCCCCTCCCTTAGTCTCTCTCCCTCCGTCTCTCTCCCTCCGTCTCCCTCCCTCAGTCTCTCCCCTCCCTCAGTCTCTCTCCCTCCGTCTCGTCTCTCTCCCTCAGTCTCTCTCCCTCAGTCTCTCTCCCTCAGTCTCTCCCCTTCCTCAGTCTCTCTCCCTCCGTCTCTCTCCCTCCGTCTCCCTCCCTCAGTCTCTCCCCGCCCTCCATCTCTCTCCCTCAGTCTCTCTCCCTCAGTCTCTCTCCCTCCGTCTCCCTCCCTCAGTCTCTCTCCCTCCGTCTCCCTCCCTCAGTCTCTCCCCGCCCTCAGTCTCTCTCCCTCCGTCTCTCTCCCTCAGTCTCTCTCCCTCCGTCTCCCTCCCTCAGTCTCTCTCACTCCGTCTCCCTCCCTCAGTCTCTCTCCCTCCATCTCTCTCCCTCCGTCTCTCTCCCTCAGTCTCTCTCCCTCAGTCTCTCTCACTCCGTCTCCCTCCCTCCGTCCCCCTCCCTCAGTCTCTCTCCCTCCGTCCCCCTCCCTCAGTCTCTCTCCCTCCGTCTCCCTCCCTCCATCTCTGTCTCCCTCCCTCCGTCTCTCTCCCTCAGTCTCCCCTCCCTCCGTCTCTCTCCCTCCGTCTCCCTCCCTCCGTCCTCTCTCCCTCCATCTCCCTCCCTCCGTCTCTCTCCCTCCATCCCCCTCCCTCAATCTCTGTCTCTCTCCCTCCGTCTCCCTCCATCTCTCTCCCTCCGTCTCCCTCCCTCCGTCTCCCTCCCTCCGTCCCCTCCCTCCGTCTCCCTCCCTCCATCCCCCTCGCTCCGTCTCTCTCCCTCCATCTCTCTCCCTCCGTCTCCCTCCCTCCGTCTCTCTCCCTCCGTCTCTCTCCCTCCATCCCCCTCCCTCCGTCTCCCTCCCTCCGTCTCTCTCCCTCCATCTCCCTCCCTCCGTCTCCCTCCCTCCATCTCCCTCCCTCCGTCTCTCTCCCTCCATCTCCCTCCCTCCATCTCCCTCCCTCCGTCTCCCTCCCTCCGTCTCTCTCCCTCCATCCCCCTCCCTCCGTCTCTCTCCCTCCGGTCTCTCTCCCTCAGTCTCTCCCTCCGTCTCCCTCCCTCCGTCTCTCTCCCTCCGTCTCTCTCCCTCCGTCTCTCTCCCTCCATCTCCCTCCCTCCGTCTCCCTCCCTCCATTCCTCGTCCCTCAATCACTCCCTCCGTCTCTCTCCATCTGCCTCCCTCCGTCTCTCTCCCTCCGTCTCCCTCCCTCCATCCTCTCCCTCCATCTCACTCCCTCCGTCTCCCTCCCTCCGTCTCTCTCCCTCCGTCTCCCTACTTCCATCCCCTCCCTCCGTCTCTCTCCTTCCGTCTCCCCTCCCTCCGTCTCCCTCCCTCCATCCTCTCCCTCCGTCTCTCTCCCTCCGTCTCCCTCCCTCCGTCTCTCTCACTCCGTCTCTCTCCCTCCGTCTCCCTCCCTCCATCCCCCTCCCTCCATCTCTCTCCCTCCATCACTCTCCCTCCGTCTCCCTCCCTCCGTCTCTCTCCCTCCATCTCCCTCCCTCCGTCTCCCTCCCTCTGTCTCTCTCCCTCCATCTCCCTCCCTCCATCCCCTCCCTCCGTCTCTCTCCTTCCGTCCCTCTCTCTCCTTCTCTCTCCCTCCATCCCCCTCCCTCAGTCTCTCCCTCCCTCAGTCTCTCTCCCTCCGTCTCTCCCTCCGTCCCCTCCATCTCTCTCCCTCCGTCTCCCTCCCTCCGTCTCTCTCCCTCAGTCTCTCCCCCTCCGTCTCTCTCCCTCCGTCTCTCTCCCTCCATCCCCTCCCTCAGTCTCTCTCCCTCAGTCTCTCTCCCTCCGTCTCCCTCCCTCAGTCTCTCCCCCTCCGTCTCCCTCACTCCATCCCCCTCCATCCATCTCTCTCCCTCCATCACTCTCCCTCCGTCTCCCTCCCTCCGTCTCCCTCCCTCCGTCTCTCTCCCTCCATCTCCTCCCTCCGTCTCTCTCCCTCCATCCCCCTCCCTCAATCTCTGTCTCTCTCCCTCCGTCTCCCTCCATCTCTCTCCCTCCGTCTCCCTCCCTCCGTCTCCCTCCCTCCGTCTCCCTCCCTCCATCCCCCTCGCTCCGTCTCTCTCCCTCCATCTCTCTCCCTCCGTCTCCCTCCCTCCGTCTCTCTCCCTCCATCCCCCTCCCTCCGTCTCCCTCCCTCCGTCTCTCTCCCTCCGTCTCCCTCCCTCCGTCTTCCTCCCTCCGTCTCCCTCCCTCCGTCTCCCTCCCTCCGTCTCTCTCCCTCCGTCTCCCTCCCTCCGTCTCCCTCCCTCCGTCTCCCTCCCTCCGTCTCTCTCCCTCCATCCCCCTCCCTCCGTCTCTCTCCCTCCGGTCTCTCTCCCTCAGTCTCTCCCTCCGTCTCCCTCCCTCCGTCTCTCTCCCTCCGTCTCTCTCCCTCCGTCTCTCTCCCTCCATCTCCCTCCCTCCATTCCTCGTCCCTCAATCACTCCCTCCGTCTCTCTCCATCCGCCTCCCTCCGTCTCTCTCCCTCCATCTCCCTCCCTCCATCCTCTCCCTCCACCTCTCTCCCTCCGTCTCCCTCCCTCCGTCTCTCTCCCTCCGTCTCCCTCCCTCCATCTCCATACTTCCATCCCCTCCCTCCGTCTCTCTCCTTCCGTCTGCCTCCCTCCGTCTCCCTCCCTCCATCTCCCTCCCTCCATCCTCTCCCTCCGTCTCTCTCCCTCCGTCTCCCTCCCTCCGTCTCTCTCACTCCGTCTCTCTCCCTCTGTCTCCCTCCCTCCATCCCCTCCCTCCGTCTCTCTCCCTCCGTCTCCCTCCCTCCAT